>NC_053118.1:25381936-25681936 GCF_010015445.1 Perca fluviatilis | reverse complement strand
AGCTACCCCAATAATGTCAAACATGTCTGATAATTATAACCCAACATCTGCACAGATCCTGACCAAATCCTGCCACAGATTCAGCCCAACAGCAGATTCGACAGTAGCAGCCAGAGTAGATTTTATTATTGTGTGAGGGAATGCTGAACATGCTGAGTCTGATCTCCATTGTTGTTTTGATTGGGGTTCCATTGGATCAAGTGAGTTCTTGTGAGATTAGTCCTAAAGTCACTGTCACATAATGATCCTACAGGATCATCTCCGTTTTATTGTTGACGGATAACATTATTTGTTTGTTTAAGTTTGTGCCTCTCTTTTTTATATTTTTTTCCCAGTGGTGTGTTAAAAGAGCCACACAATCAGAAGATGCCATTTTTGCTGCCATTTTTACTCCACTTGAAAACAACCTTGCAGCAGACTTGAAAATTGCCTAAAACAGAAAACCCATCGCAGTTAAAAAATAAAGCCTTGATTTGGTATTGTTAGTGTTCTGTTTTATTGTTACTGGTATCTCATTGTGCCAGGAAGTCCCCAGGTTGAGTGCTTTTATATCACTGCGTTACATTGTGCTCTGCTTACTGTCAATCACCTGACACCAAACGAAAATAAATACAATTCTCTGGCGGGACATAATCCCTCTCAAAACATGTTGCAATACAAACACTGACACAGACTAAAATATTGTCATAGTCATGTCTTATTATTTGAGGCATCTTTATTAGCCGGGATAAGAAGCACATTTCAAGCTAGATTTGACAAGATGAAATCTGGAAAACAATGACTAGAAAATCCAATTCTCTGCAATGCAAATGTTTCTGGTAAATGTTAACTAGAGAGAGAAATGCAAAATATCTGTAACCTGTAAATGACACCAGTATTCATTCATCTGTCTCTAATCTGTCTATGAGCATACTGAAACATAGTCCTCACTTACAATGTGAATCCGATGCAGTGCTGTATATCTGTAACATAGGTTTGGGTTTTTAAAGTCATTGAGTGCCTCCTACACACAGAGAGAAAGAGAGAGAGAGGAGTAGCAAGAATGAAGTTTGAGTGCTCTGACATCAATAACTGTGTCAAAAGAACATAGCAAATCAGGGTGAAGAGCCTAACAGAGAAAAAGAGAGGAAGGTTTCTACTGGTAACACTGAAGCCTTATTGACTAACCCTCCACACTTCCCTTCCCCCTCTCCTCTTGATCGTAGTAGTTTTCCCAGGGGAGCAACTCACCTGATTGGCTGCCTGTCAGGGGCAGGCGACTTGGGGTCCGAAGGTGAGCATGTTTCCTGATAGGTGGTTGCTAGGCGATGGATGTTAGTATGAGGAGCTGGGTTTGGAGAGAGAACCAGCTGCAAAGGATGATTGTGTGTGTGTGTGTGTGTGTGTGTGTGTGTGTGTGTGCGTCCTTGTTTAACTATATTCGTGGGGTCCAAAGACCGGGAGTCCAGTATACTTGTGGGGTCCAGACAGCTTTGTGGGGCCAAAATGATGGACCCCAGAAGTTTAAAGGGCTGTTTGAGGGTTAAGAATTGGTGGTAGGATTAGGGATATAATTAGGTTAGGGTTAGGGTAAGGGTTATGGTTAGGCATTTAGTTGTGATGGTTAAGGTTAGGGTAAGGGGCTAGGGAATGCATTATGTCAATGATGGGTCCCCACAAAGATAGTGAAATGCACTATATGTGTGTGTGTGTATGTGTTATGTGTTTGCATGCATGAGTGCGTTTCCATGGTGCTTGGTTCCTTCCAAAATAACTCCATGATTGAAATGCACAATTGCACATGTATCAATTAAATGGTGTGTAAGTGTGTGTAAGTGTGTTTATGTGTGTGTCAGTGTGATAGCCTCCTGCAGGCAGAGCAGTGTAATAACTATCATTACCAAACCATGGGCTGAAGCTTACTTATGCAAAACATGCTTTCAGTTATGAAGGTTTTAATAAAACTGCTGACCCCCCCCCCACACCAACAACACCCACACACACTGTGCCTTATTAGGCCTGTTTGTGACTGCTGCAGCTTAATTTAGTCCCCTGCTGGGGGTGTTGTTCTCTTCATTAGAATTACCAACAGGTGTACTGGGAACCTCACAGATAAAACACTGCCTGATAGCAGCAGTGTTAAAAGCGTTAGTCATGCTAGTTGGGGTCTAATTCTTCTTCCTCTTCTTCTTCTCTCTAAAGGCCCGGACACAGAGCCGACGGCCAAACGTCAGCAGAAAAGGCCGTTAGGCTGATCAGTGTCTCCAAATTGGTAAAAAAAATAGTGCCTCGGAACACACCAAAGCGACGAGACATAATACGTCTCCATAACAGCAGGCGGCGCTAATCTGTATTGTCGCCCAAAAATGAAAACCGGCAGCTGATTGGACGAACGCGTCACGTGGGTCTTGTTTCTCCAGAAATTCAAAGACAGACTGTCATGGCGGCTTGTTCAGAATACGATCTCATATTGTACTAAAATAGTTTACCGAAACATGTTTCTGAAAACATTTTAAGTGAGAAATAGGCCATGCAGTTGCAGATTTTCGTCAGATTTTGAGAGACTCTAGTCACACTCATTCCGCTCCCCTTTTCCGGGTTAGCACTCTACCAATGAGATGGGTCATTTGAGTCTGACTGCCGGCAGTGCCCGCCCCGCTGTTTATACATGTCAAATCGGCCAAAATGAAGGACGATGGCCCCTCGGACGGACGACGGCACGGAACACACCCAACAGACTCGAGTCACTGACCTCGCCAGACTGTCCAATGGCCGATTATCGGCTCTGTGTCCGGGCCTTAAAAGGTCTCAAATCCCCCAAGTTCCCTCAAGCTGGTTAACCAGCCGAGCTGTTGAAGTGAAACTGAATAAAATGCTAAATAAGATTTTTATTTAAAAAGACGCGAGAGGTGTATAAAATTGCTCTGAGCTACTTTAGCTCATTTGGTGGATCCCTCTACTGTAGCTTTCTAGACTCTCTGTCCACTTTGAGTCATCCAGGAATAAATCGAGGAATATGCGTGCATGTGTCCTGTGTTCTAAGAGGCATGGTGTACTATTGGCTTGTTAAAGCAGTTTGAACCTAGTCTGGCTATCACCAGACCAAGCTCAATCTTTTAAGATTGAACATTAAGGATTGAACATTAGTCTGGGGAGTTTTTTTCTACTGCACAAGAGGCGTGATCAACGGGCATAGTTCAAATGACTCCGTATGCAATTGGATAGTCCTTCAACCAATCAGACCAACAATCCGTGTGACGTAGCAGCGACGGCGGCATCAACGGGTTGCTGCCATCGGGTGCTGCGCTTCCCTGGCCGCTATGTTGAATGTAAACAAGAAGCTGCTTGGTCGCTTCTCGATCGTCATCGTGTTAAAACTGCCAATAGCGTGCCAGGTGGATAAGTCAGTTTGTGATTAGTCCCCGCAAAATTGTAACGCAAGCAGGATAGATAAATGTACAAGTTTCCAGCCTGCTGCAGGCCGAAATCAAATCGCTGGCAGATCGGGCTGGGTTTACCCAGTCTAGTTTGAACCAGTATTTGCTTGTTAAAGACAAACAGCTGCCATGCGGTACCTTCTGTACAATAAACAAGGGGATGAAAAACTCTTAGATCAATTTATACATTTTTCTTTCTTTTACTTTGGCACCAGAGGGATGGAGGCTGAGCCATCTTTTGCTCCTCTTGGCCCCGGCTGTGATCCGCTGAGTGCTGTGTGTGATTGACAGCCCTTATGGGTGAAAAAGAGCTTTGACAGCTTTTCACAGTAGTTTTATTTTTTAATCATTAAACTCATAATAATCAATCAAAAGTCCAGTTGAAGAACAATTAGCAGATTGAAGACAAGAGCCATTGTTAAGGTCTGCCAGTATGTGTATGAATGTGGTCGTCTCTGCTTATTAAAAGTATGATTAATAAATTGCAGATATGTCAGCATCATTCTTTCCACACAGTAGTGGCTGTGTGTGTGTGTGTGTGTGTGTGTGTGTGTGTGTGTTTTGGCGGCCGTATTTTAATTTTTCAGTCCAGTGTAATGCTTATTACTTAGGTAAAACAGTGGTGGTGCATTATAAATGAATAAACAGAGCCTGAGGGAACAGTAGTTAGAGCTGGAGGACGTTAAGAAGAGAGGAGAAGAGGAGGAATCAAAAAAACAGTGCTGTGTTAGGGTGACTTGTGTGGAGGCAGTGATAGGTATCTTGAACATGCCAACTGGCTGCTCGGCACAGTACTGATGTACAGTATGTGGGCGGTGCGGTGAGTGTTAGTGCGGGAGGGACAGATAAATAAATATGCTGCATTTGATACCTTCAGCTGTCTGATGTCAGCAAACGAAACAAACTTTGAACACAAAGAATGTCACCCTTGTTTTTCTCCTCAGAGGAAAACAACAACAACATGAAAATAGAAAAATAATAAAAGCCTCAAAAACAACAAAGGACTGGAAGGAATCAAATCAAATCAAAACCCATAAGACACTTGATGTTCCTGGACTTGAGACAGCAGTGGCAGAAAGACAGATGGTGGAAAAGAGAGCAAAGTTATAGCCTGAAGAAAAGTGATGAACTTGTTCTGATCCAATAAATCATACTTGCTTAATCTATCAGTAATCATTACTTTAATCCAATTAACCAAACAAATGCGTCTCAAACCACAATTAGGAACCTCATCATGTGTCACAATTAGTGAGATAGTCATTTGTGTGCATTGCTCATCATTTGTCTGATATGATCATTTAACTGTGATGTGGGAAGCTAAAATGTGCGTGGGTGCTCAAGTGCCACTTTATTTGTAGAGCACAAAGTCATACAAAAGCAATTTGAGTGTTAAAACTAGAAATTAATGAAACATTTACATATATTATTACAATGTACAACATTTACTGTATATACAGTAGATGATAGATCAATATGCTCAAGATGGAAAAGCTCTGATCTCCAAATAAAACCTTACAATTTTTATTATTTTTTCTCGCATTCCAGTAAGAGGAAAAACAATCTGCAAGAAAAACAGATATACAAATTGATGTGTGTGTTCTCTCGGCAGAGAGAAAGACAAAGATGAAAAAGCCAAGAAGTAAAATGAGGCGGACTGCTGTCAGCGTCACCTTGTAGGAACAGGAATTAAGTGTCCCAGTGAGGGATGTTTGGTAAAAGTCAGACTAAAGACAGGAGGACGAGGTTGGAGAAAGAGAAGACAGGCGGATGAAAGAGGAGGGGCAGTTAGAGAAGAGCTCTGACAGATTGTCATTAAGAAGGACAGCTGCCTTTTTCCACGGTGACTTCTAATCTATAATCCACACACATATACACAGACAGACAAAAGTGTGAACATGCTCAGGCACACAAACTCGCTCACATTTTCATTTTTCACATTGTGCTTCCAGGTACTGTAGTGATTCAAATTGAGATCTCTGTTTAAAGAGAAACAAAAGAAATAAAAGTGACAATGAAAATGCACAATCTAATTTAATAACATTTTCAGTCAAAATACTCTTAAAAAAGCAATTATTACAATTCTTGGAAAATATGATAGGAGGGGAGATTTTAATTTCAAGGTGCAGAAATAAGCTGTGTTTAGAATCAATGCACAATGTATTTAATTAGAATGGGATCTGTGAACTGTTACCATGATTATTGGACTTTAAAAAGACAGTAGTGATGTGAACATGGTCAGCTTCGAGAGAAAAGTTTAAAACAAGATAAATAAAATGCATTGTGCCTTATCTTCTTATTGTGGGATCACAAGAGCCGTCTTTTTAAATATGGATCACAACATGGGTGTCGAATTATCTCCAGTAATACCCACATGCAGATACACAGGCAAGCAAACACAGGACAGGTTTTTCAAGTCCAACTTAAAATGATACTTACATGACATACTGTATGTAAGTTGAAAAGAGTTATTAATCCTCTCCATAGTGGCTGTGAAGCGATACCCTCTTCCACTGTAAAGGATGTGTTCAGACAGAATGAGAGACGAAGTTTAGAGGTGGCATGTTTGCGTACAAAGTCAATGGAAAGATGCGAGTGGGCCTGATTAGCTACAAATTTGCTTGTGGCTTCGTAAACTTAGGCGAAGGGTTAGGCTAACCCTAACTCTAACCCTAATAACACAAAAACCGAATGACACTAAAAGAAGCGTTATGTCATAAACGTTTATGACTTGTTTATAACGTTTATGACACGTTCCGACATGACAGTGTCATGTCACTCTTATGTCGATACCTTCAAGTAAAGTGTAACCAAATTTTGCTTATCCCGGGCTTTATGAATCTGCTTAATAAACGCACGGAGGTGAGAGGAAAAAAGAGAGGGACTGAGAGGGAATGGAATGACTGAAAGAGTTCCTGGTGGGTTCTGAGGTCAGTCAGAGGCTGAGATGCTAGCTTCTTGCTAGCTTAAAGCTGACGTCTGTACAGTTGGTACGCTGGCTGTTTGGGGAGAACCAACACGGACTGCACAAACAGTCCAGCGGTTAGATTCACAGGAATGAAGCCGAGCGAAAACTTGCTTCAATCTAATTAGGCTCCAGTTGTTAGAGTTGGTCAAATCAAAGTATCTTCATCCATCACCCTTAATGCCATAGTTGCGGCAACAAACCTGCATGTCAGGATGTATCCCTCCGCTACAATTAGGCAAGGAAACAGTGGGCCTCATTCACCAATATCTTCCTAAGTTTTCTCTTAAATATGTTCTTAAGAAGATTCCTAAGAAAAGTCTACGTCGGATTCATGACGTGTTCTTAAACAGCAGATTTGTTCGCACCTGTGTTTTTAGGATTGATGAATCCCACCTCTTCGTAACTGAAAGCGCGTGCCAGTTGTTCCTAATTAGCAAAAACAACCGCCCCGCAAATTCCCATATAAGGACATGACACTTCCTGTGCACCTCCTGGGAGACAGGTTTTCGGAGATTGTCGGAGCCGCGGTGGAGGAAGTACTGAATCTCAGTACTTAAATAAAAGTACAAATAACCAGAGACATATTTACTTTAGTAAAAGTAGAAGGTGTCCACTACTACAAACAAGGCCTGGCTTTTAAAAAAAGTTCCTATCCTAACCAGCATAAAACGGAAATGTGTTGTTAGAATCGGAATGCGGTTGGTTTTATTCATGGATGTATTTTATTTTCTTTAACCATGCAAGTAAGCAAATAAAGTGTGTGAAGCAGCGCAAATGGGGAGATGTGAAGAGGTTCAGCCAAATAAATAAGATATGAACGCGTCTTACGCAGCCTGGCAGAGGAGTAAACGACGCTGTGGAGAGAAATAGATGGCAACTATGATTTAAAAACGGGAATAATAAAAAACAAACGTTTTCATTTTCACTTTTACCGGAGGCTGTATTACCGAGGGTCAGCGGCGCTGCGCCCGGGCTCTGGAGCTCCAGAGCCGGCTTGGATCAGCGGTGCCCCATATATACAGTATCTACGGCAACCACACTTTACTGGTGAGACAAACGTGTGACGGTCAGGAAGACATTTTGGCAGGGGGGAAACTGATCAGAAAATGTAACGGGACGTTGTAGAAATGTAGTGGAATAGAAAGTATAGATAATTGCTGCAAAATGTAACAAAGTAAAAGTCAAAAGTAGGCTATGCACTATTGAGTCTACTTAAGTAAAGTACGGATACGTGAAAAATGTAGCTACTTAAATACAGTTACGAAGAATTTGTACTTTGTTACATTCTACCACTGCATTTTGGCCATATAAATAGCGATCAATCACCAAATAACGCAGGATTTAATCAGTTTAATTGCTGATGTAAATTGCAGTGTTAGTGTTTTTTTTTGCATAATATGATTTGTTTTTCAACAAATGATCAGAAATACATTACAGTACAATACTATCATTGTAAACGACTGTAGAATTAAATAAATTGCAGTAACCAATCATTTGGAGCAAATTGTCACTCAATCACTCAACACTCAATCACTCAAATCACTCAAATGTGCGTAAGAGTGCTTTTCAGTGTTCGTAGATTTTGTTCTTTGCTAAGAACAAATCCAAGTTAAGAAAACATTAGTGACTGCCAGAATCTTCGTAAAAAGTGCGTAAGAAGGGTTTAAGAACACATTTCTTCATTAGAATGGTTGGTGAATGAGGCCCAGTGACCGGGGAAACACAAAGAGGAAATACTGTACAAAAAAAACCAATTAACTTTGATAGCTACACACTTGATCTGGCTAACTCAGACTGCTGAACTTCAGGGATTGCTTCACTGCCAGTATGGACAGAGGAATAATTTTATGGCATGGGAGGATTGTATTAGGATGGACTTATCCAAACGTATCCTTTACCACAAATATATACACAGATGCATGTCACTGTGTGCACAGACATGCACAGACATGCACAACCCATCACAGAGTCAGACAGGCGTGAATTAACTAATTAAACACACTCTCTCTTTCTCTGACTCCTGCAAGTCCATAAAATAGTGAATAATCGAGCTGACATACCTACAGTGTATTAACGTACTGTAGCTTTAATATGCAGAGAGAGAGAGAGAGAACTGAGTAGGACAGAGAGGGAGAGGAAGACAGAGAGAGGGGGAGAAAGGAGATGAAAACCATGAAGCGAGAGTGGAATAGGAACAGATGAGAGGGAGAGAATGGAAGGAGTAACATGGGGGAGATAGAAGTGGGAGAGTGATAGGGAAGCAGTGGAGCAAATCAAAGTAAAATTAAGTGCATTTACATATTTAGATGAGCGCTTCTAGTCTGCCTGTCTAATTATTTCATCTCCATTTTTCATTTGCACGCTGTTCAATCCAAAAGCAGCAGGCCGTGAGGAAAGTTCTCCCTCTCTCCCTCCTCACCATTACTTTATCGCATTCACACTTGTCCCCCTCTCACTCTCTCTGACTCTCCACCCCTTGCAGCAGCCTTTCGTTATCCGGGTCATTACCATACGCTTTTTGTCCATTTGCACTTGTTCTCCCTATCTCTCTCACGCCCCCTGCTCCTGCTGTCTCTCGCCATGTTTTATGCATACGAGGAAAATGCCCCACGTGTCCAGAAGAGTGTGTGTGTGTGTGTGTGTGTGTGCGTGCATGTGCATGTGCATGTGCATGTGCATGTGCATGTGCAAAGGTTCACTGCTAATGCCCTTTCTGCCACCATGTTTTATGCATTGTGTTGTACTGGTAAAGTTAACTATGTGTATGTCAATGTCAAATATGTGTGTGTGTGTGTGTGTGTGTGTGTGTGTGTGTGTGTGTGTGTGTGTGTGTGTGTGTGTGTGTGTGTGTGTGTGTGTGTGTGTGTGTGTGTGTGTGTGTGTGTGTGTGTGTGTGTGTGTGTGTATGGGATATATATATATGTGTGTTGTATATATATATATATATATAAATATATATTATATGTGTATATGTGTGTGTACATATATATGTGTGTGTATATGTATATGTACAGCAGGAGCAGGGGGCGTGAGAGAGATAGGGAGAACAAGTGCAAATGGACAAAAAGCGTATGGTAATGACCCGGATAACGAAAGGCTGCTGCAAGGGGTGGAGAGTCAGAGAGAGTGAGAGGGGGACAAGTGAATGCGATAAAGTAATGGTGAGGAGGGAGAGAGGGAGATCCTTTTCCTATATATATATATATATATATATATATATGTATGTGTATATATATATGTGTGTGTGTGTGTGTGTGTGTGTGTGTGTGTGTGTGTGTGTGTGTGTGTGTGTGTGTGTGTGTGCCTGTGTGCACCCACCCACTATTAAACCTTTCAAATTAGCATGAACCAGGTCAGGAGCAGCCAAGCCACGTTAACCTTCTATCACTGATTTTCCCTTTTTCTTTATGCCTTTCTTCACACTCCATAAATCTGTCTTAGTCCCTGCTCTCCCAATCTTTCCTTCCCTCCCTTTTCTCCTCACCTCTCTCTCCATCTCTGTTTCTGCCTCCCTGCTGCTCATCACTTTGTTTGCATCTCCTGTCTCTCTACATTACTTCCCTTTGCTCCTATGAAAGTCCCCCTCCTTCTACACCCACACTCATCAGCACAATCTATTAGTGTGTTTGTGTGTGTGTGTGTGTGTGCGTGTGTGTGTGTGTGATAACGCATCCTTGCTTTGAGGCCTGTATGTGTGTTTCTCTTTGCTTGTATGAGTGTGTTTAGCCCAAATTGTGTTGCCTGCAAGTGTCTCTGTGCGGTAGTGTGTCTGTGCATGTGCAGCACGTACCGTACGTGTGTGTGTGTGTCTGTGTGTGTCTGTGTGTGTGTGTGTGTGTGTGTGTGTGTGTGTGTGTGTGTGTGTGTGTGTGTGTGTGTGTGTGTGTGTGTGTGTGAGTGAATGCATGCGAGTGTGTCTGCTGGCATAAAAGGTTGTTATGTGCTTTAGGTGTTAATTGGCTGAGGAGCTTCGTTAATATTCTCCTTGCGAGCCTGCTCGTCAGGAACAGAGCCGGCAAACTGATGAGTGTGTGATTTTCCTCCAGAGAGAGAAAGAGAGAGAAAGGGAGAAAAGAGTAACAGGAGTGACTTCAGTGCAACGACCCTCTGTAAGGTCATAGTGAAAGAAGAGTAGAGCAAGAAAAGGATCGGAAAAAGCAACAGAGGCAGAGAGAGGGCAAGCAGGGAGAGAGACAGACGAACAGGGAGGGGTCGGGAAAGAAGAGTGTAAAAGACAGAAAGAGATGGAAGGAGGGAGGGGAAAGAGAGATGTGATTAAAAAAGCCATAAAGGGTTCCATTGAAGCATTGGGTGAAAGGAAAGATTATATCATGCGAGGGAGAAATTATCCCTTTGTTAGGCATTTGTGAATTGGCGGAATGGGGGCAAGGCGGTTGGCTGGGTACCCCCAGGCGAGGTGGCACATACCCGCTTAATTCTAATCACCCACACTGTGACACGGCAGCACACAGCTAACCTAGTCCAGACCCCGCTTCCAGCTCCACCGAAATATACAAACCATCCTCCTGCAGAGCGCGCAAAAATTAAAGATCAGAAGCTGCGGCCTTGACAAGTTGATATGCACATCACTAACACATCACACGGATAAACCTGGAATGTAGAGAGCTAGATAGTGAACTGGTGTGTGCATATATAGGCACAGTGACAACCCATCTGTCACACCTATCTGTCACACACACACATCAGGGAACAAAGGAGCTTACCACACGTGTAACACGTAAATGTTATCTCATGCACAGGGAACACAAAGACGACTTCAGCAGAAGAAACAGTGAGCAGAGAGTCGTGGCCTGTCACTGGGAGGTATGATGCCACATGGATAATGAGTGTTACTCCCAGCAGGTAGCTTTGTAGCATGTGGCTCACAACGCACACAGAAACACTCGTTAGGAAGCTCCGACAGTACGTTCTCAACTTGGCAGGTAACACTGTTTGCATTTATCTGACTGAATAAGGGATGACTGAGCTTAGCGTTCGGTTGCATCCCAATGGGCGGGGGGCTTGCATGGTTCTGCATAATATAATACACCTCTAATGCATTCTTATATTTAAACTGTGTGTCTTTCTATGAATGCATGTACGAGAACAGCAAGGGCCAGGAGCCATGACTGCATTAAAAAGCCTCCAGCCTTGTTGGCCTATATACTCTAACACCTTGTATCTGGCAGTTCTCTTTATCTGAGCAAAAAAGAAAACCTGCAGCTACTGTACCTTGAATCCCACTGTATCTGATTACTGGTGTTACAGATGCTATTCACAATAGCGATGACTGTTACCTTTTCTGAAGCCCTTTTTCGTACACATAACCTGCATGGCTGCTGTGTTAACGTTTTGCAGCTGTACCTGTTTTTTCTGTTTGAACTAGAGCTACTATTCATAAAATGCCATTGTTTTTATCCCCTGAGAGTGGCTTTGACTCAGTAGCCTATAATTGCTGGTGTGTTCCAGGGACTACTCAGACATTCACAATGCAACCCCAGTTTGTCTCCTACAAAATACCTACATATACTCATTTGTTTTGCCAATTATGTTTTGAAGGAAAAGATATCGCTGCCGGGATTACGTTTAGTGGCAAGGTTTCTTTCAGTCCAGGATGTTTGACTGTCTTAAGCCCTATTCGCACGGGATAAGTATTACCTGGTGACCTCCAGTCATTTGTAATAATCGCTGAGGTTGTCTGTGATCTTAATCCCGTGCGAATCGGTCATGTCTGTAATTTGTAAAGTAATAATTCCCCCGCAAATGACCTACCATATTTCACCGAAAACGGAGGTCCTGTGATAATATTAGTCCCGTGCGAATCGGCATCTCTGTGATTTGGGGTCTAACTGGCTGCGTTGTCAATTATAAATGAAAAGTTTTGACATCATATCCGGGGGATAATGTCTTTAAATTTGAGTAAAATACAGACTTCAGTTATCCCGTGTGAATGCGCCAGACGAAATACAGACGTGTGGGGGTCATTTATAAACTACAAGAGGTCCCCAGGTAATACTTATCCCGTGCGAATAGGGCTTTATATAGCACACAAGTCACAGGGAGGAGGTTAGGATAGGTAGTTAGGCATACATACTCTGACACCAGAGATCAGGGTTTGAGTTCCGTTCTTAAAAGATTCGTTGTGGTGTGATTCATCCTATGCAAAAGAAACGTAACCATGCCAAGTTGGTTCATTTTAAAGAAAGAGGAAGATTTTGTTGAGACAAATTGCAACTCTGGCTCACATTACAAGACAAAAACATTTCTGGTAGTTTACAGGATGAAAGCATGTAAGAACGTTCCGAGTCCTGTGTTACCTGAATTCAACACAATGAATTAAATGACAAGCATTGCTATTGAGCTTCAACTGGCTTCTTCAACTACACTAGCACCAGCCATCAATAGCGTTTTTCCATTTTCAGTTCTTGCAGTCTGTCATTTGAGAGTGTTTAGTTTTAAAATACATGCTCAGTTCTTTGCCAGGCTTGAAAAGAATAAGATGAATGTGTCCCCTTAAATGCACGGTTGATGCATGTTAGATTGGGATGAGACTAATAATAGGATGTCTACAATGGCTACCACAGCGACTTTATTGTCTTTTATTCTACCCTGTAAAACCAGTGAAAAGACAGTGCCAGGTCTGTTGTCTGCCAGAATGTGAGCGTAATCTCCTGGTTTACTGTAGAGAAAGGTAGGCAAAGTAGAAGTATATGAAAAGACACACTGCCATGATCATGTACTCACATTCAAAACATGTCATTTAAAAAAAAGTAGTGATTCAAATACTAAAATCTGTTTTGTATTCCTGTTAGCCTGTCGTGATGTGAGTCATATTGACTTGTATTTATTTGCCAGGCTCCACTGTCAACAGACTTTGAAAAATAAAGAAAATCAAAACTTTGTAATGCTAAATTGTGTGAGGAAAGACGGGTGCTGTCACTCGAAATGTACCCAAATGATTGGGCCGTATTGATTCCTGTGCCCAGGAGCGTGAGATGAGCAGGAAGTAGCCTGAGCCATGCTGTTCTCTTAATACATCCACGAGCCGTGCCTCCAGAAAATGCAGTCACCGATAGTGTCCATAGATCGAGGAGCTGTGACTTTTCTAATTTGAGAGTTCAGAGCAAACCCACTTGGATTAGCTAGTGCATGGCCCTCAGGCTAGCTATTTACACCAAGTCTGACAAACAAGAAATCAGAAAGACAAGAGGGGAAGAAGAGCAGAGGGCCAACGAGGGGCTGAGCATGTCAAGCCTGATGTGAATGTACTCAGAGCTGGGTCAAAATAGCTGTTTATGAGAAAAATGGCCTATAATTTGGTATTCATGATGTTGTCCTTGTAAAACTTTAAGCCCATTGGTTTTGCAGTATCTTAAACAGTAGTTGTATAGTACTGTGTATTTTATACACTGTATATAATCCCAGAGAAGATTTCTCAATCAGGACAGTTCAGATAAAACTTTCTTGTGAGTGATTAAACTTTCTGGTAGTCTGGGACTTTGTGGCAACTCCATAAAACAAACTTTACAAAAAGAAAAGGGAAAAACAGAAAACAAAGCTTGAAACTACTATTTTAATTGCACTTTAGAATCTACACAAACACAATCTATATTCATGAATATCTATATGTATGAGTTCACATGCCTATGTTAATGTAACCGCAATAATACTTGGATGTTCACTTGTGCTGAAACGCCCTTGGAGAGATGTTCATTTGATTTATCTTCACCTTTCAAGAACACATGCTCTCCTTGACACTTTGCCTGCTAATAAACCCTCAAGATTCACACCTACACAGACACATGTAACCCCCACAACACGCTCACACACACACATACACACACACACACACACACATAAACACACACACATTCTCCCAACCCACCAGCACGCACGACCTCAAGGGAGACATAAGAAATAAATTCAACACTTCCGCTTACCCAAGAAGCGCCTTAAGGACAAAAAGAAATTTAATCTCGGATAAGCCTCCCGATAGAATCTCTGCATTAGCTCTCTGCTGCTGGTTCGCAGCTATCCCATCAACCCTTACCTCCCACACCTTGGCCCGATTCCCTCGCATCTCTCCTCCTCTACACTGCTTGTTTTGTTGGAAATTGTCTCTCCTCTCCTCCCTTGCATCTCTCCGACTGTCTCACCACTTCTTTTCACTTTCCTTTTTCTCTCCTTTGTCCTTTGTCTTTAGTTGGACTCTTTTCTTCACTTATTACTACTGTTAGTCCCGCATGTCTCAACAGCTTCTTTCCATTCTTCCCAACAGCCTCCATCTCTCTCTCTATTCCCAGTTGTGAAACATACTGTATATATCTATATTTCTGTTCCTCTCCCATGTCGGAGCGCTTTAATACCATTGGTATTAAATGCTGGCAGGACCTCCTCGGCATACTTAAGCAGGCAGGGATCCTTGTAAGGCTGTTTGAGTGCTTAATATTTTCAGCACGCCGCTGACTTAAGCCCCTTAAGTGCTTTGGCAACACTTATTCCACGGTGGCACCAATGAAGCCCATTAAAAATTTGATTTGGATGAGAGAAAGGGGGGGGAGAGAAAAAAGAGGAAGGGGGATAGGGGACACAATTTGCCATTACCTCCCTTCCTTCCTCACACACTGCGACAAAAACAAATACACCCATCAGGGGGTTGCCCACACAGGGACTTTGACACACACACACACACACACACACACACACACACACACACACACACACACACACACACACACACACACGCCAGTAGGGCAATGTTAGCAATGTGTTATTGTTTTTGTCTGTAATTATGTCTATAAAGCCCTTTGTGATGACCCTATTTCGTTAAAAGCCCTTGATAAATACATTTGACTTTATTTGAGTTGATAATAGGGAACAGCATGTTTCAAATTTAATGCATTAAGATGTTTGTAAATGCAGCGTGTGGCAGATTAGAACTGAAAGTTTATCATCACTTGATTAAGAACAAGAAGAGGTGCTGTTATAATAGCAAGACTGTGTTGCCTTTCACATTTTACAAGACAATGAAAGTCATAGACACACAGTCAAGTGTAGTTAGCTTCCACCATTGGCATTGTATTGCCAGTTTTATTGCCAATAGCAGTAATGTTATAACATGTGGCAATGAGCATAAACAAAGTAAATGCATTATGCACGATGTGTTGATGCAAAATATACTGGCAGGTTGTACTAGCAATGTAGGCAGTGATTTCTGTTTCATCATTGTAAAAATATGAAGCTGATATCTTTTCATGGGCCAGGTTCACATCAGCATAATTCATAACACAGTCATAGTCACATTCAATTCTGCTATATCCACATCCACTTTGAATTACAAATGCCACACATAAACATGTACACAGTTCTTTTCCGCAGACAGCCATGCGCATCCCTGCAGCCATAAAAACGGCCATTTAACATAAAGAGGCACTATGATGCCTCTGTGTGTGCCTGCAAGGATAAATTAATGGGTAGTAGATAGTGAAAGGGCCAAACAGACAGCCAAATGTACACTCTGTTTCAGTCAACGCTGGACAGACGAGTACATTCAGACACACGCCGCCACTGTTGGTTGACCTGAAAGAGAATCATTGTCACTGCTTCCATCCACACACACTCATCTCTAACCTTCACAAAATAGTATGCAAAATATGCAGACACTGATCCCACACTGACACACACACATTCTAAGCAAGGGGAGGGTGGCCAGGGTTATATAAACAAGTGGAACACCGAAAACGGATAGACAGATGGATGTGATCAACAGTCATACCACATTGGGATTACAGCAATTTGCTAATTTTCATAGATCATCAGGAAAGAAGTAAAGCCAAAGGAGGTCAAACTTTGTAGGAACTAACAAGCTCCTGGACTGGAGGACTAAAGGAAGACGAGGCGAGAGAAAAAGGATAAACTAAAACCAATTTGAGCTTGTGAATATACTTTTTTTGCAGTCCATCTGATGCCAGGCCCCAGACCTGCTGGACCCGAGTTGCTGGTGCACACACAACATTGAGTAATTTTCTCAGCGTCAGCCAGTTGACCGGTGAAGTCAGTGCCGTAGGGAAGATTGGCGATGATCCGCTTTCGGCTTTGCCAGAAGTGTCAGGGCCATCGTTGTTAGAGCTCATTGTGTTTTGCAGTGGCGCACAGAGTGAGAGAGCGCGGGCAGTGTGTAGTAATCTAAGGATGACACCCGCACTTTATTCCATCAGAAGTGCTCAGTGAGGTGTGTGGTGTAGCTCATCACACTTTGTCTCTGCACTACAAACACACACACACACACACACACATTTTAAACCCCCGTATTTGCACATACAAACACGAGAGCTACACACTCCCAGAGACTGACGATGCATTGGATCGGAACTCTGTCCGGATCTTAAACACAGCAGACTTTCAGATCGGGGAGTGTATGAGTGGAGTGCATCCAGTGGAGCATGTTGGAAAGCAAGAGTTAGGCAGGTCGATGTTGCACGATTACACTGTCTGATACCCTGTGATTATTCTGAGGAGTCTAAAATTACCATGTAAAATTGCTGTCCATTTACGCTACAGTGTATGCATGATAGCGTATTGAAAGGGATACCATTCAAGCGAATAATGGTAGATACCTCATCAAAGTATAGTCTCTGGAGTAAAATAGACTAAAAAGTGTAATATCTGAAACTAAAGCGTCTGACTGCAGTTTGCTCAACCTCTTGCTGGTTGGCTATTCTACACAGGGCAAGCACTTCCACTCTGTCTTTATAGAGCGGCACTCAAGCTCAATAGATTTTATTTAACCTTAGCTATCTCCAGATGAGTTGTAGTGAGATAGTGTCTCCATCTCTCCAGAGGCCTGGCCGGTTTGGTTAAAGCTCAAAAGAACATTGACTTCTGCCTACCGATTTGTCTGGTGAGAAGTGCAGAAAACCTTGTTTAACTCATTAAAATACAATGTGTTAGAGAATGAACAATGTTGCCCTAGATTTCTCTCTGTCCTCGAGGGCACGATAGCTCTATTTCAAAAGTTAGCAATACACTTGACCTGCTTTGGAAGTCAGTTTCTCAGCCTGTATCTGACTGAAATATAGTATTATTGATGTTTTCCGTTCCTTGGAGCAGTGTGGTTTGACCTACACGAGACAAGCAGTCTGTTGTTGTGGTTAATTGTGTGGGTGATTGTTGAAGCGCCCTGTGCTTAGAACTAGCCTAGCTCCCAGTTTGACACTGCAGTCGGTGATGAGCTAATTAAGTTGTCCCTTATTTGGTTAATTGCATAGCTGCCATTACTGAATACTCTTGCTGGTAAAGAACACAATATTACAGGTCTGCTTTGGTCACTTTTGGTATTGGTTTTGTGGTTTATTGATCTGAGAGTCTTGGGCTTTAGTCTCAGGAGGTTAGGAGCCCTGTGGTAGAAAATAGCTAGCCTAGCAGTGTTTGCTTTGTTGTCGTTTCGAGCTCCTCTACTGCTTTATAACAGCAAAACCCATGCACCGTATGGATTTAAGACAATGCATGTCGTAAGTTCTTTCTAAGCAGCACAAGGTGCTAAAGTCAACAGTGGAACTTTTTGTTGCTCTAAGCTCATCTCCTTGTGCATTGTGATATAGTGTCTAAATCACTATCTCTGTTAGTGCCCTGAGCTCTGGCCAAACGTCTGTGGATTGCATGCAAGCTCTGGCTACAATTCAGTGTTATGTGATTTAGCAGTTTCTTTGCATGTGTTGTGACGCAGTGTAGCACATAAGAGTCCTTTATTTAAGTGTTGTCCTCAAACAACAACTTCTGTCTGATTGCACTGAAGTAAAGCTGGGCAGTTAGCGTGTGCACGTGTCTGCAGCATTGCAGTTGAGAACAAATCAGAGTGTGTGTGTATGTGGACTGGTTTGTCTGTAGCAGTGCAGGCAGGGTCACAGAGGAGCCATTGATCAAACGTGCACATACACACATACACACGCACAGCTTCTCAATACACAATGAGGCCTGTCCTCTGCCGCCTCCTCCCTGCCCCCTTCTCTCTGGCCCTACGCAGCCTGGTCCTGGTCCTGCTCTGCATCACTCGTAAGTCATGCACGCATGAATACCCACATGTGAATACACACACACATACACAGATTAAATGAGACGTGCAGTATCGATTCTAGAGGGAAACTCAGCTATCATTAAACACCAAATAAGTCAGGGAAACAAGCACATAATATTCACATGTACACTCCTTTCACATTACAGCCAGAACTTGGTAATTTAGTCTAAGCACAAGCTCCTTGTTCTTTAATTTAAACTCCCTGCAGATATTTCTCTAAATGTTGTAATTTGATGCCTCCGTTATATAAAAAGAGAACACAATTGTGTGTACGATACTAATTGGTGTAAATTGATACGGAATGACATCCAGTGCAGTGCCCAGCACATGACCAAGGGAGGATTAGCTCGCAATGGAATCGCGAAGTGAGAGCTTCAGATGAATTGTTCAAAATGCTGGTAATTAAGTTAGAATTTGTGATTAAGAATATAGAGAATTGGAAGACAGGAGCATATGCCCAAGGGGTGACAGTACTGGGGAATGAGAGACCAGGCAGAGAAAGAGAGTGGACAGATGGATAACAATACTTAAAGGGAAACAGACATTTCTCTCTGTTTTCAAGAAAGATATAAGAGTGGCTGAAGCCTTTTTTCTCAGCTCTCCTCTGAAGAACATTATAAAAGAAAGTTGGACCCCAGAGTGCCAAATGGAGAGGTTGTGCAAGAGGCCAATAAGAGAGACAGACTGACACAAGTAAAGAAGGCCTGGCCAGATAGAAATGTTTACTGTATGTGATGGAGCAGCAGAGGCAGAAATAGAGAAATCGAGAGAAAGAGATGGAGAACAATGCAGTCTGTGTGTGTGTGCAAGAAAGACAGAGATGGAGAGGAGCGGGTACAAGATAAAACAAGAGACTAGGCCTCAAAAAGAGCTGCTTGAGGTCGAGATTTGAAACCAAGAGTCAAAAGATTGATTGAACACAAGGCAGAGATGGTGAGAAAAAACAGTACATGAATTGAAGTGGTATACGTGGCAGAGTCACTAGGTGCTATTAATACCTTCTGTCGTTATTGTTATTAGGCATTTAATACAGGGAGATGTTCTTATCCCGATGCCGGGAAACAAGTGTTGTGCTGCTGTGCACAGTTCCTTCTCTTCATTTTTTGCATATTAGATCAACATAAGGACATTGTGTTTTGTGGGATGTTGAGGGGGATGCTGGTTGAGGGTGACAATGGGGGAGAGAGGGATACAGAGAAAGAATGAGTTTCTTGGCAGTCAGAGTGGTTATGTAATTCATGCCAGTAGAGCAGTTTTGTGTTGAATGTGGATACACATATACTCTCGTACATATTTAACACACAAGCACACACACTTGCTTTCAAATGCATGCACACAACCGTACATTTCGCTTTCCCATATACACATTAATCAGCGTCACACACAAATGTGCCACAGATACACACCAGAGGGAAGTCAGCCATGGGCTGGATTTTGAAGGGGTGTTAAGACCAGTTCTTTTGGCTGTGGTTCTTTTGGCTGTGGTGAATCTCCAGTGTGGTAGCCACCGCGTAATAGCCCTGTAAATTTCCTTTAAGCTGCTGTTGGGGTGTGTGTGTTGGCCATTGTCGCAGCCGGGTTGTTGGGGCTGTGACAGACCCAGGCCATAAAGCGCTGCACAGTAGATAGAGCTAACCAGCTTTGACTGTCAGGAGAGGAGACAAGAAAGAGAGGTAGAAAGGACAGAGAGAGGATAATATTGGTTTGAGAAGGGTAAGAAGAGGTGAATAAGAGAGCAGAATAAGTAATGGGATGGGTGGACAAGAGGAGAGGAGAGCGCTCAGGGAAATGCAATGCAGAGAGGGAGAGGGAGAAGAGGGGATGGGATAAGAGAGGGACAAGGTGATTGAAATATGCCTAAGGGCCGGAGAGACATAAAGATGTGAAGGTCAAAACGAGAGATGCGGGAGCAGGGAGGAGAGGGGAGGTAGTAAAAGGAAAAGGTGATGAGAGAAAGAAGACAACAGATTTCAGTGCTGAGGATGGAGGCAGTGTGACTGGGGAGCAAAGTCAGTGTTAAAAACAGGATGTAAAATATAAAAATATGAATGAAAGTAAATGTTTCTAATGAGAGGTCAAGAGTGAACGGAGACAATGTTATGCTGAGATTGCTGATTAGCAGTGCAGTGCTCACAGACACAGTATGGGTGATGGAGAGAGGTTCTGAGAGAGATTAGGAAACAGGCAGAGAGAGAGAGAAAGTGGAGAGATGGTTAAGCTATACAACTGGCAATTAAAAGAAGCAAAAGTAGAGAAGAAGTTGAAAGAGGGAGAGAAAAACTGAGATATTCAGTCTCCCGCTCCAATCATTTGTTTTGTCCTCTTGTCCCATTCACTCCTCTTAGTTTTTTCTGTCTTTCCCTTGCTCCCTCTCTTTCGCTCTCCCGGCACACTATAAAAACAGCACGATTATGCTGCAGACTTGAGCTGCAGAACAAATCACATTTAGCGAAGGAGAGTGTGGAGATAGAACCAGCAGAGAGGGGGGAAAAGATTCCCACTGAGTCAGAAAAAGGGAGAGCGAGAGAGAGATTGCAAGGAGAATGAAAGCCTATTGCAACTTGGAAGGAAACTATTGCAGAGGGGGGGGGGACATGAAGAAAGAAAAGGAATGAGGGACAGGAGTGAAAAGACGGAGTAAAGAGACAGCCGCTAACAGGAGAAAGAAAGAAAGTTGTAACTATTCTCCTGAGGCCCAGGAGAGAAAGAGAGAATCTTTAGGACAGCGCTGGTGAGGAAGATGCATGATGAGCGATGCAATAAAAGATAGCAGGGAAGAGAAGAAGGAAAAAGACAGGAAGAAAGGAAAAGGGACTGATGAAGGAAGGTGGAATCAAGGATTAGATCAGGCAGAAGGTGGGCAGAAGAGGGATGGAGAGACTGTGGCTTTGAATAAAAGGAGAAAGAGAAAGATGGTGAGAATCAGATTAGACAGGAAGGCAGCGGGAGGAGAGAATTATGAGTTGTGGACTAAGGTGAAGCAGCGATGGGGGAGGGGGATTTACTCAAATAAGGGAAGAAAAGGAGGACAGGGGAAAGCGACAGAACGAAGGTAATGAGAGACGAGAGCGAGATTTGCTAAGGATTATGTATTATTTATAGAGGGAGCATTTTTTTCTCTTCTTTGCACTGGATTGGATTGGCAGAGTTCTGTCTCCCTCAGAGAGATGGAGTGATAATTTTAGACTGGGAAGAGAAAGGGGGGAGAGGGAAAGGGGAGAGTTGTGGGTCTGCACAGGGAGGTATGGAGGAGAAGAACCTCAAAGTCAGCTATTTTAGAGTTAGTACACCGCAAAACTCTGTGATTAACCTGGAGCAAGTGTGCGTGCACACATAAGCTCACACACATAAACATTGTAAACTTAATTTGCAAACATACTGTGGAAACAGGCTCGCCTCGCCGACTCGGGGGATAGCTGGGAAAAAAATGGGATGCATCCAGATGGGGAGAGATAGAGAAGTTGCCAACGGACGACCCCATAAGAGTGGAAACTATGAGCTGCTGTTATTGTTTTAATTAAAGCAGCAATAGCATGCAGGGTTGTGCATTGTAGTCTCCTGCATCGATTCCCCTGTAAATCCGTGGCCAGCATGCAAAGAAAACACAAGCTCTTGGCCCACATCCAGTTGAAAGATAATGAGAGATAATGAATAGGGAGACAGTGACTGCACTACTTCAAGGATACATGGAGGGGGCTTGTTTGGGGCAAATGGAGACAGCTCATCTCTTTTGTGGCTTGTCTTTTTGTTCCATCTTTTCCTCTCTTCACTCTCCGAGACATGGAGAGAGAGAAATAAGGGCAGAGTGAAACCGAGGGGGAGAGAGACGCAGCGAGGCGGTAATTCAGCCCGCTAACCCTGCACCAGTGAGGCAGTTTCTAGAATTTACCGTGACCAAGGGTGAGCCAGCAGTCCACCTGGCTGCCTCCCAAATCCCCCTCTTTTAACTCTCCACACCTCCCTTTATCCCCCCTGTGTCCCTCTATCCCCTCCCTCCCTCGTCTTATAACTCAACCCCATTGTGGGACCATTAGGAAGGGCCCCTGAACAGCCTTGTCTTATGAATTTGCACGCCTATTATTTATTTATCTGTTTATGTATTTTGAAATGATGGCCCTTCTCAGGTCTCTATTGCCGTAGTAAATAAAGGCTCCTTTTTTTCCCAGTGACAGCAGGGGTAGAGGCATTTCAAATGATGAGAAACACCAATTCACCGCTATGAAATACTGCCCCCGCTTGGTTGGAGAGAGAAGTGATTGTTGTTGTTCCCCCTCCTGTTTTATTTATCAGTTGATCATAGCAGTCAGTGCACTACCATGGTATCGATTGCTCTCAGCATTCTCTCGTAATATGATTAAACTCTTGTGGAGTATTTTATTATGGGCACAGATTTTAATGGGGGCCAGATTAATACCTCTGTCCCAGAGGTTGATTCCCTCCCCCTCCTTCTCATTCCCTCTCTGTACTATACTATTGCTGGTAAACAGAGCACAGGCTCATGGCCTTGATGTGAATGGCAGCCTATAAAACCTATAGTCAAACTAAAGTGCTGTACCCAGCTGCGTTATGAGCGGGAGTGGAAGAATATGCGTCATCTCTCGTATATTTCGTCCAGCCCCCGCCAGCTGCATTATTATACACAAACCATCACTTCCTAACTCCCTGCTATCATTTCCTGGTTAGAGCCCTATTCCCCCACCGTCTCTCTATCCCTCTGTTCCCTTCGCCCAGATTGATCATCCACCAGCAGCCAGCAGGTGTTTCTGGGTGGCATCTCTCAGCAGGCAACAGCGGATGCCAGCCATCTCGCTTGCAACAACAATTTATTTATTTTTACTTTTCTTTGTCGCTTTTCTTTGCGCTTTACTGCTACGCCACTGCAGCTAATTTCCTTTGAAGGGTTGACAGCTGTCGGGAGAAGTGGATGTACAAATGGACGGCTAATTAGTTTTTCTGGCCTCCTCCCAGAAGCAATCTTCTGACCGCTTGTCTGGAGTCGCTCTCCCACCTGAAGCCCTGTTTCTCTGTTGGTTCTGATGGGTCACTAATCACACACAGACGCTGCACTGACTTGCCCGGGATGCACTACAGGAATATTACAATTAACATTGTTTAAAACAATGGCAGCCTAGCCCGGTTGCCATGGTGATGAGTAATAACAGCCATTACTAAAATAATTGGGATGGCGGTGGCAGGCCCTGATGGCCCCCGATATGAATCACAATATTGATGCAGAGAATGGGAGCAATAATGACTACAATTAGTGGTAATTGTCAAGTTTTTTTCTCTGTTCCATAGAGTATTAGAGTCCCCTTTGTCTTTATCCCCTCTTGGTTTCTTTCCGTCTTCAGTTCAATATCCACTCTGTCTCTCTGTTTCCCCTGATGTGATGAATATGTAGGCTTTGAGTATTTCATTAAAAGAGATTAAAATCGAGGGGAGAATTAAATTTGGATGAAGTTGGCGGGATCAGATGATGTCAAAGCAGCTTAATTGAAATATGCCAACCCCTGCATATGCACATCCAATGCACATGCCCACCTATTGTGCGCAAACACCCACACACACACAAACACACACACACACACACACTCTGAAACTTAGGACACACTTGGTTGCAGATATAGACATTCATTTTGGCCCAAAGCAGTCAAGTCAGCAACTTCTGCCATGGCAGCGACCATCTGTTTGTCTCACAACATTTCCAGCCTTCTGAAGGTGTTTTAAAGAGCTCTGCTAGACCCAGCAGTGAAATATGTATAGTCCCGTCGTCTTTATCGGCACTTCTTATTGCCTCCTTTCTCATCATGCTTCGATATTGATGTCATTCCTTCTCTAAATCATCCCCACTGCCACAAACTTTGCCTGGGAGAGAGGGTATGCAAATAGGGATGCAAATTGGTAAATACTAGTTTTGGGAGCCCAGCAGGCTTTTTTTCCCACTGTTGGCTGGAGCCTTATGGCTAATTGCGCATAAATTATTTGAATTCCAATTGCGAGCACTGTGTCCATTGTGCTCAGCGGGAGGTGTGACTTAGCTGAGCTGTGTCAACAGCCTGACCCACAAACACTGAGGGCGCTCCAATCAGAGCATAATCAACCTCCTCATTACTGACTCTTGGGCTGTCAGCAACATCAAAGAGGCTCTCTGCTGTTTCTCAGCCCCCTTGTCTAAAAATATTTGGTTTAGGAGCCAGAAAAGTTCATTAGAAAATAATGTACAAACGTTTCTGTGAGTGTCTGCGTCACTCCGCATGACTTTTTGCCATTGTGTGTATACAGTATATTTAACTTGTATTTGTATAGCATAACATAAATGTACACAGCACATCAATACACATAACTATACAGACGCAACAAACGATGGGGCAGCTCTAAAGGCCAGGAAGGAGAAGATAAGTGGAAACAGCAAGTTTTAGGAGGACAGTCAGTAAGTGGCGAACAGAGAAAAGACAAAAGGATAAAAAGATAAAAAAAGACAGCATCACATAAAAATCAAGTCTATAAAAATGTGTTTTAAAAAGTGACTTAAAATATCTGTCCGTCTGATTCAGCAAGCCTTATCTCCTCGGGCAGGTCGTTCCAAAGCCGAGGCGCCCTGATCGAGAAGGCACGATCACCTCTGGTTAGAAGCCTCGACCTTGGAACGGTTAAAAGGGCCCCGCCCAAGGACCTAAGGTTGCGAACAGGCTCGTATGGGACAAGCATCTCCGAGATATAGTTGGGGGCCAGACCGTGACGAGCCTTAAAAGTGATCAGTAAAATCTTGAAATCAATTCTAAAACGGACAGGGAGCCAGTGAAGTGAAGCTCGGATTGGATTAATGTGTTCCAGCTGATAAAACCAGTGAGAAGCCTGGCTGCTGAGTTTTGATATGCATTCTCATTTGTGAGTGTGTGCTTCCTGGAGCATGTGCAGACACATACAGGTGTCTGTGTGTATGGGCATATTCATTCCCCCCAATAAAAACAAGACACAACACGCTCAACTCACACATGAGGCTAGACTTTAAAGAATGGGTGCTGGAACCTTACAGTAATATGGATAATTATATTACAGTTTTTGCCGATTGCTTACACAGTGAAATAAGTATTACACAATTATCAAAACCTTACACTCAAGGAGCAAAAAATTTGCCCAGATGTGCACCACCATAAGCACTCACACTTTTTGCAAAACAATACACACAGTGATTTGCAAAACACTAAACACACTTGTATACATTTAAACACAGAAGTATATCATGATGTCACTTCCTTGTAATTCCAAAGCACTGATTACCACACCTACGAGCCAATCTGTGAAACGCAGCCATTAGGTACGCAAACACATGATTGCTTAATTGTAGACACACCACTCAGGTTTAAGCACTATAAAAATGCAGCAGGTAAGTCTAGTATTTTCTGTACTGTATTTTCAATTAATTGTAGCCTGTACTGGATACAGTATTTGATGTGTGTCTGTTGTTTGCTGAGCTAACAGTGTTATGCATGCTAGTAGCATGAAAACTGGGACATGTTTTGTTTTGGTTTCCCATGTTGACTCAGTCTGCAGCATTGGTCTTGTGTAGTGTTTAATGAACTTATTGTATACCGGTATTTGCACTTTTTTTTTTTTTTTTTTTAATATTTTTTTTGTAAAATGTAGTACTATAAATTGTTTTTATAAATTAGTGTATAGTTTTTGCAAGAGTGTTTCATTTTGCAAAGGGTCTGAGGGGTTCTGCTAATTGTGTGTGTGGTTGTGCTAATTGTGTGTAGTGTTTTGAAAAAACGGTCCTTGTAAGGCAAGACTAGGACAGCACTCCGATATTTATTCCCAAAAGTAGTGAGTGTTCCCCCCCCCCCCAGCACTTTCCAAAAACCTGAAATTAGGACCATTACATCAGGATAATGGAGTGTAATTGGTTTGGTTTGGCACCTGGAGAAATGGCATTAAGAATGTGTCAAGTGCATTCGAGGCTGTCACAATGGTCTCACTGCTCTACACTTTGGCCAGCTTTTTACACTGAGGCCTTGACAGAGTCATACGATGAGACCGCAGTTTAAACTATTAATATAAACACATGTGGTGGCAGTCCAACCTGTGATCTGCTTGTGTGCCTTTGTGTGAGAGTGTTGGTCCGTGTGTGTGTGTGTGTGTGTGTGTGTGTGTGTGTGTGTGTGTGTGTGTGTGTGTGTGTGTGTGTGTGTGTGTGTGTGTGTGTGTGTGTGCTGGAGTGTGTCTAAATTCAGGACAGACAGCCACTTAGAGACTTAATAAGGCATTATGTATTCAAATGTGTGTGTTGATGCATTCAGTTAGACTAGCCAGAGGCAATAGGCCTGTTTGTATGTGTGTGTTTGTGCACGTAAAAAGATGAATAGCAGTAATTATCATCATCCCGATTATAATCATAAGAACACATTGTTCATAAGGACCCTATTTTACTTGTTGAGTCCTTCAGCGTCTTTTCTCTTGCTCTCAATCTCTTTGTCTCCATCACTCTGTCTCCTTCTCTCTTCTCCTCCCCCTCTCCTTTTCTCCCTTGTTGTGTCCATATGATGAATAGCGAGTAAATGAAGGATGCTTTAAGTACCTAATTTTGAAAGGTTCTTTCTCAAGCGCAGTGCAAATTGAACATCATTTTCTCCGCATCTGTTCCTCCTATTTGTCCCCCTCCTCTTCTCTGCCTCTTTTTCGTCCTCTCCATCGCCCACCCTCTGTATCACTATATCAACGTTCATCTTTCTCTGTTTCAGCCCGTTGTCAGGCGGTGCAGGCGGAGAATGTGACCGTCTTGGAGGGAGGTACGGCCCAGATCTCCTGCCGCCTGCAGAACTACGATGGATCAATCGTGGTTATCCAGAATCCCCGCCGGCAGACCCTCTTCTTTAACGGCACGCGAGGTGTGTAGCTGCGTGCACATTTGTCTCTGCGGACAAACCTAATCTATCTGTGTTTATGCATTTGACCTCAGTTCCATTTGAAGCCAGTCTTTTAAAGACATTAGCAATGACTCACCAACACTTGCACTGTTACAATACATTTTTCTTATTGCAAATGTCCTCACTTTGCCTTTGAAGCGATTCCACATTAAAAAGTCAGATAACCCCAGAGTTAATTTAGATGATGGTTTTTCTCTCTGCCCAAACAGTGTGACTGCTTTAACTGTTTTAAAAGCATAGTTCAAAGCTCTCTGCATAATCTACTTTTAACCCCTGTGATGAGATCAGAACTTATTACAGCTCCTCATTAGAGCATGGCCTTGGCAATCACATGTTTTCTTAGAGGCGGCGTTATGGCAAATTATCATTGTAACCAATATTATAATGAAGGCAGATTTCATTGAGGGCCTCGGGGTAGGCAAACACTACTTTTTTCTTAACTAATTATAGCAAAAGCTGCCACCTTAGCCAGCTTTTCTGTTAGTGCTGCTAGGAAACCTCTGAGCAAAAGAACGATCAAGAATAAAACATTGCCTTTGAAACTCGTGCGAGGAAGCTAATTGGAGCAAAATTTTGGCGTTATGTCTTGTGTTAGCAATAGTTATTTATGCCCTAGTAATCAATATAATAAACTTCTTAAGACGTTAGCTGAGGCTTAAGGCTATGGTGTAAAATTGTGGTTTATAACTGTTAGAGTTAAAGGCAAGGGGGTGAATTTGAATATATTCAAATAGTTTTAGTTGTTCAAGCTTAAGAGACCACGTCAACCTAACAACCCAATGAATGCTTTGAGGGTTAAAAATAATTTTTTACAGTATGCTAAACCACTAGCAGCTGCTAGTTTTACCAGTAATTGGCTGTGGAAGCTTTGTGAACGAGCCCCCTTTGCCCCAAGTCAACAACAACAACATGCACACAAAAAACATGGGCACTGCATGATCAATAAACAAATTGTAGACTGAATGGTTAGCCCATTCAGTCTCTCTGACATGCTGCTCCGAAAATAGTTTTGAATGGTTATGATTCTGAAAAGCATTGTTCTGCTGTTGTAGTTTTGTGACAGGTGCTAATTTTCCCAGCGTGATTTAGACTCTTAGAGTCTGTGTGCTGAGCCAACTTCACTCAAGCTGCTCTTGCTGAATGTTGCTGAGTTCCAAAGTAGTTTATAAGATACACATTATTATTTTAATCTCATTCTGCTACTGTTACACAGGACATATTTGAACTGTGATTCATTAATTCAGTTTAATCAGATTTAATTGAGTTGAGAGAGAACTGACGACCGCATCAGATGGCCAAAATATAAATAAATAAATAAATGTTTGTTCCTAATATTACAGTGTTTGTATTTGTCTTATGGATTTTTGCGCATACGATAGATAAAGAACTCCTCCGCTGCAAGGACCATGCAAGTGCCAGTCTCACGCAGCCTTAACATGGCTGCATATTCATCATCTCTCCAGTATATAAAATGGCAAATTAATTCAAGTGCTAGTTGTGTGTTGTAGGTTGACATCCTCAACTGTAGTAGCATGGTTAAAGAAATGAATTGTGAAAGTGGCAAAAAAAAAGATTGGCTGCCAGATCCAGAACTGCAGTTAAACCTCCACATTATAAGGAGAAGTCAAACTTTCACACACTAGCTTATATGAAGATAGACTTTTCTCAAACTGTCCAAGAACTGCTTGAACATACATGAACCTGTGTTTTTAACCACCGAAAATAAATGCAAAACCTTGCAACTAAAAGGCATAAATATTTATGTATATTTGTGGAATATTTCTATATGTGAAAGTTTCCGCTTGAACACATTTTCACATGTCTATTCATTACAACTTCTAGCACTTGTAATTACATTGATTCGACAAAAGACTCCTACACTCCCCTCGGGAACAGTCTCTGTCAAAGCAGTAGTCACTAAAGATTTTCGGAACAGTACGCCAAGATCAGACTAAATTACTGAAGAAAAAAGAGCTGATTTCACTGTTCACTGTTACAGCATTCAAATACTTTAGTTTTACACAACTTTTCTTCACTTGTTAGTCTCCGCGATCACAGAGCGGCCTTAATTGGGTAGTAGAGGTCGCTGCTTTTGGAAACCTTACTTTGAACTCTTCCCCCCAATTCTGTGAGATCAGCACTGCTGGTAAGTTCCATTAAGTATTTAAACAGAGCCGCCCCATATGCTCTCCCACAAGACATGGACTTGCACCGTTTGGAAAGCACGATGAAGCCTAATCAGAGCGAGGAGGAAGACGGAATGTGAAAGCTAGAATGAAAGAGAAAATGAGAAGGAATAAAGAAAGGAGTGGGGGAGGATGAGATGACAGTTAAGAAAGACCGCAACAGGGAGAGTAAGACAAGGGAGCGTCAGGCGATGGGGAGAGAGACAGCACTGGGAAATGATCCAAAGGTTAGGCAAGGCATAAAGTATAGATGGCTTCCTGTTACTAATTTAGCTCACGTAAGCACTGAAAAGCCTCGTTGGGGACATTTTCTGGGAGCGTGAATTACATCTCACTCTGGCTCTTTCTACCTCCAAGTTTGCTCCATCACTCGCTGTAGGGCTCTTCCATTTCTGCCTATTGCCCATCTGGCACCCAGATATCAGGCTAACAAACTGAGGCCTGTCTGTGCCGAGCCATTCCACACTAACTGTCCAAATAGAGGCGCTGCTGTAAGTGCTGTGAATTAGGCTGCCTGTTTTGCAGGAGAGCAACCAGCCAGGGGTGTGTTTTATGAGATTGTGGGGAATGATAGCTATAATAGAGCAGTGGAACTAACCAAATGGACCCTTTCTCCTCAGTGGTCCATATCTCTCTTTCTCCCCCTATTGCCAACTCTCCTCAGCATGCAAATGAGATAGAACAATAAAGGTGAAGTTGGACTTGAACAGAAGTCTGACATTTAGTTGCCATTTAGTGCATAGAGGGGAAAAAAGATTTACCTATCTGTGGGGAATAGCTCACAATGCTCTCGCTGCCATCCGGTGGAGGGGAAATGTTGGGGGTGTGGTAGAGCGATTAGTGGGGTGTACTTCCAGGAAGAGTGGACTTACTACATTGCTCCAGGCCGCTCTCTCAGTCCCCTGCGGATTTCTGTCTCTATCTATATTATTTTTTCCCGCCTGTCGCATTATGGAGCTATATTAGACTTTTTCTCTCATTCATTCATTCTTTCTTTCTTTCTTTCTCCTCCACTCTCTCTGGCACACATGCCCGCACAAAGCCAATATCTATACTCTAGTATCTGTGTTGTGATGAATTATGCTGCAAGATGGCCAGTTGTTACATCAGGGTAATGTCTGCTGGTCCCTACGTAAGCCGAAGCCAACACAAAGGAGTGAAGAGAGAGGGTAAAATAGAGATGGGGGGGGTGAGGGAGTCAAGTCGATACAAAGTAAGTCTTGAATGAGAATCTATGGACATCAAGCCAGTGTCACCCACAGGCTGTTATTAGTGTTATTTGTTATTATCAATTTTTTTCTTACCACTGATTCTACTCTTTCTTGAGAAACCAAAGGAAAAGTGTCGCACATTCAACTCTTCTCATCCTCTCTGTACTTTCCTTTCTTTTTCCTATATGTGCATTATGGGGTTGGTAAGTTGGTGTAGCTCATTGGTCTAGAGGTCCACGATTGAACGTAAAAAGAGAAAAAGACAGTAAAAGTGTTTTTACTCTTTGTTTCCAAAGTTTTTTCATCTTCTGAATTGTACAAAGTTTACACTGTGAACAATTGTAGTATTTAGCCTCACTGATTCAAAGGACTAGCCTGGGAAAACCGTGACGAACTTCAGGCAAATTTGAGATTTGCTCTGCAAGTCAGTCTGGCCAAGAGCCCATTCAAGCCCATTTCCAATTTTTCCAAATCAAGGCGAGCAGCTTTTTGTTTACGTTCAACATGACGGCTACCGAAGCGCAGCAACCCGTTGATGTCGCTGCCACGTCACCCTGATCGTTGGTCTGATTGGTTGAAGGACTATCCAATGCTCCCAGAGGCATTTGAGCGCCGTCCGTTGGTGACGCCCCTTTGGAAATGAGCTGCGAATGAACCTTGCCCAGACCCACTCTGTTACAACTGAGAAGGGTCTGGAGTCAACCAGGCTATCAAAGGACAGCACTTCTCAATTAAAAAGCTTTCCTGAAATCATGTTTGGTTGTGCAATAAGCACTATATTTGCATAGCCGTCTTCAAAAGAGTTACCAAGTTCTTCACAGCGAGTAAAACCATTATGATTAAAACCCAATAAGATCAACAATAAAAATGCCAGACGCTAATTAGAAATGGGCTTACAGAGGAATAAAACAAGCAGTTACAAAGAGAATGAATGAATACATTCTGGTTTAAGGATAGTCCAATCAGTGCTTGGGAAAATGAACAACAGTCTCTCTCAATGCTGGAAATGAGTGAACCAAGACATCTGTTATGTTGTATTAATGTACAGCCTAGAGCTGCTCCATCGAGACTGACTTTGCAAACTCTGTCTGAACTTTTTATATCAAACTGAGCTTTAGATTTAGCAGCACTATCAATTCCAGAGCAGAAATCGTCTGGGGTGCTGTCACAGTCACTATTTCTCCCATGTTTTGCCGTTTTTCCTCTGCAGCGCTGTCCATGGGAGTGACATCACATATTGGAGGGTGGTGAAAACTCTATTCTCGTTCCAGACTGTGGGAGATAGAACTGGCTGTTTGCTAATACAGAACAAACTATCTTGAGGCTAAGGAATAACTGATTCCAAAGCTAAAAATGTTATACCACTCAATTAAAGCAGCCCTTCACTTCACTTGTATGATGTACTTGCCAATGCCTGCAGAAAAGTAAATGTACTGTATTTTCAAAGATAAATAGAAAAAGTAATATATACTATAGACATTCATTAACACAGATACATGGTGTTATTGATGTGAAGTGTCTTCAACCAGGCCTGGCCAATGTCATTCAACTGCAGATCAACAAAGCAAAGCACTTTCCGCCCTGCAACTTTGGACTTGTAGTCAATCTAAGCTGTGCCCTTATCGGCAAGAAAAGTAGAAGCAATTCCAGCAACTGTCACTTTCTTGGCCAGTAAGTGGCAACATCAGCGAACCTACAGCTATAGGTCTGAACTGATATCCCTTCCCTGTAGGTGGTGCAGCTTTGCATTAGCATGGCTCCTTGCAGACCTCTGAATCACTGGCCACATGGAAGATTTTCTAGCAATTCAAGTAGGACTAGTGTTGTGGAAAGTGACAGTTGTTGAAAAAAAAAGAACCAAGCCAATTAGTGTGGGGCAGGTAAAATGCCAAAAATGGCAGGCCGCCAGAGCCTTTGTCTATGATGAAACCGGCAACCGATTTAGGCACTGATGATAATACTGCAAGATTGGAGGGATCTCTTTCTTATCACTCAAGTGAGCTAACCCACTCTGAGCTAGGCTAATCATACGCCGAGCCAGCTAGTTCACATGCCTACGTCAGTAACCCACTGGATCGGTAATTGACTTTGCTCGCCACTAGCATCCCTAGGCTAACTGCTTCAGCAGGACGGATACATCACTTATTGATTGGTTAGGGCAATGTTTCCGGTAACAGAAAACGACTAGGTTGAACACAATGTAGTGAAACAAAATGCCAAGTCAGTCTCATTATCTTGCTAGGTTTACACAGGTATAAATGGTCTGTCAATGAGCAACCCCTCCCCCCCTTGTGTAGAACCTGCAGCCTGCTAAATGTAAGTTTGTGAGTGAGGTATACGCTGCTTCCTGAGGTGCTTCTCATCTGAAAACAAATTTAAAATAAAGCAAAAAAGCCTGCCAGTAAAGTGTATTAAAACAAGTTCTTTAATATGAGTCTTTGCTCGTGTGCGTATGTGGTGTATTTCAAACAAGCAAAGCACCATGACAAAAACAATTCTTAATGCTCTGTGTCTTTCCCTGAAGCATTAGGAAAAAAATGAATCAATTACACTGACCCAGAGTAAAATATTTTCCGTTGTTGTTTTCCATTTATTTTAACACATGAATAAAGTATTTAGCATTTATTTTAATTTAGTCTCACTTCACAGAGAGAATGCTTTTTCTACCAATGACTGATGTACTCACCTTCCCTCTCCTTGATCTTGCCTCTCTTCCTGTCACTTACACCCCCCATCTTCTCTACCATCACACCTCCCCTCTTTTCCCTCCCACCTCATCTTCCTCTCCCCACTCCCCCTCCTCTCCAACATCCCCATCCCACGCTGTCCCGCTTCCGCCCCCACCTCCTTGCCACTTCTACTCCTGCCGTTATCTTTGTCCACCTCCAGCCCTGAAGGACGACCGTTTCCAGATGGTGCTCTTCACCCCGCGGCTGGTGCGCATCACGTTGACCAACGTCAGCGTGACGGATGAGGGCGGCTACTTCTGCCAGCTCTACACGGATGCCACGCACCACCAGGTGGCGACGCTCTCAGTTTCGGTGCCACCGGAGACGCCCACGGTGGAGGTGAAGCAGGAGGCCATAGAGGGCGGCGAGGTGGAGCTCACCTGTATGTCGCCGCGCAGCAAGCCGGCTGCCACCCTGCGCTGGATTCGTAACGGCCGTGAGATACCAGGTACCAGGCTGACAATGGACGAATGAATGGTTTGATGATCATGAGAGATAAATGAGGAAGCTAATGGGGGATATAGGACAGGTGAAGTGAAATGGGTGGATATTATCACAAAATAAGTGCTGAATAAAAGAAGGATTAATGGATGGGTGATTGATGGATTGACAGAGGAAATGGCAGATGGATCAGTTGATGAGAGCAGGTTAAGATGAATGGATGAAGAAAATTAAGGGTTTGGCTGTGGGGCTGCTAAAGTCTTTATTCTCCTCGTGTTTCCATGATTTTGATCAAGTGTTCTTTGCAATATTTATAGGCGACAATCTAGTTTTTAAATGATCAAACACACTTTGTGAGATGTGAACTGTGTTCACTTTTCTGTCTCCATTCCTTCGAGGAAGAGACATAAGTTCATAGAAGTAAATATCTACATGCGTTGATCTGTGTTGAGAAGGCAGACATCAACTGCAAGTATAAGATAGATTTCAGTGCAGTCTTTTTAATGCGTCCACTAGTCAAATTCTCTTTCTACCAAAACAGATGCACATGTCCCCCTGTCTAAATGCTCTCCCATTTAAAATTCTATTTCAAATGTGTTTTATTTGGACATAATCTGACAAGTACACCAAGGCACAGATGCTACAAACACTCCATTTTCTCACTCTACCTCTCTTTCACACATTCACAAAGAGACACTTTTTAATTCACCATCATCTAACTCCCTACTTCTTTGCTTCTGATAAAATCTGTGAGCTAAATCTGTTGCATTGATCTATTAATCCATCTATCTCCCAGTTAAAGGGGCCCTTCACTCAATAATACATTTGAGACTGATCCTTTCCCTGTTTTCAGTCTACTTAATCCCTGAGAAATAACTTTTTTGTGTATAATGCTTCGTTTTGATTTGAATTCCTCAAAAACCTTGTTCAATTGACTGAGCACAAACAACAAATTTGGAGACTCATTTATGCAAAGCATCTCTAATTCAGGCTTATGGCTATTCTTTTTTATTCAATTCATCTCAGACTTTTAAACAATGCTGTTTAAGCATTGTTTAAAAGTACAAATCGCAGTCAAACGGTTTGCATTATTCATTAATTCTTACTCACCGCCCTCAAATAACTCACACGGATCAGAAGAAATAGTGTGCGATAATCTGGTGTGAACTGTTTTTGGGACATGCATTAAGCAATATTTTGCGCTTTCAAACTTCATGTCAGCCATCATCTCTTTTACTTGCTATTTTTGTCTGACACTAAACGTCTCTTTCATCCAGTCTCTTCCCTTTTTTTTTCTCTATCGTAACACGCCTGTCGCTGTCATTCTGTCTCTCCCCTGTCTGTCCTTCTACTTTGCTCCCTTCCCTTTCTTTTTATCAAAATTTTCTTTCTTTTTCCCCACCAATTTCACTGGTGACAAAGATGTGACACTCTTCATCTTGCAAAGGGCTTTAAGAGTCAAGGAGACAGAGAGGGGCCACTCTTCTCATCTTTTTTTCTAATGCTCCTCCCCTCTCCTCCTGTTTCCTCTCTTCTTCTTCCCTCCTCATTTCATCCTATTTCCACTCCTCTTTTCTCCACACCCTTCCCCTCCCCCCACACCCCTCCCCTCTCTTTTGGCCCTGAGCTAAATGAACTGTGACACTAAAGGTTGGAGGCAGATCCCAACAGATATGGGAAAGCACTCTCTAATTAAGACACTATCTTCCCAACGCTGCCTTATTCCTGCTCATCTGCACCCACCGCTGTCCTCTCTCACGCTTCGATTGGGCCTGCTCTCATTTGCTCGCCGGCAATAATTGAAAACTCCGCGCGATATAAGTAATATTGTTGTATTCTGCCTCAACAAGCACAAACTCCCAATACGTGACCATATCACTCCACTGTTCATCCTCCCTCCTTCTGTCTCTCCTCCTCGTCTCTTCTTGCATCTGTCTTCCACTCTGCATCTGGCTTGGCACTCTTATCGTCCTCTTTCATGTCTGGACTCGCCGCAGCTCTCCTCGCCCCCCTCCCTGCACTACCCCATCAGTCATGCCCATTTTGCTGCCCTCTCTGTCTCTCGTCTATGAGTCCCTCTCTCCTTTGCCTTTCTTCTCTCGCCCTGCTCCTTTGACACCCCTCTCTCGCCGTGTCTGGCTCAGTTAAAATCTCAATTCAGTTATGCATATTCACTCTTTTATCCCTCTCTCTCCCTCATCTCGGTCTCACATTCTTTCACGCACACACAATATTCAGTTGATTTGCCATCTGCAAACAAACAGTTCTGCTGCTCATAATTGCCATGAAATAAAGATGCAAATTGCTTTCTCTTTTCTCTCTCTTATTATATTCCAGCCATCCTTCCCTCTACCTGTACTTGGTGCTGCTGTAAAAAGCTCATTCATCAGTCACTAACTTCTTCTAACTTCTTCAGTCTGCTTACTTCTTCGATCCACCTCTGTGCTCTCCTCTAAAAATCTCCTCTTTCTACTCCCTCCATCCTCCATCCTCCCCTTCTCTCTCTCTCTCTCTCTCTCCCACCATAGGTGTGATGTCTCAGCAGGGAAAGAGGGATAAACAGGAATGTTTTGGCTGCTAGCTTGACTGTTTTCTTTCCTTTCCTCATCTCATCGTGTCTTTCTCTCTCTCCAGGTGTGGTATCCCAGCAGGACAACGCGAAGACGTTCAGCGTGTCCAGCACCATCCGGATCCCAGTAGAAAGGAAAGACAACGGGGCGGCGCTGAGCTGCGAGGCGTTCCACCCAGCACTCGCCGGGCAGAAGAGGATTCGACACTATCGCCTGGATGTGTATTGTAAGTCTCTCCTTAAGTCAAAGTGTGTTTTTGTGTGTGTGTGTGTGTGTGTGTGTGTGTGTGTGTGTGTGTGTGTGTGTGTGTGTGTGCACTTAATATCAAAGTGCTTTCTATCCATCTTGGCAACAAATGAAGTAACATAACATTCATTGCCGAATATTTTAAAAAACATTGATTATTCCATCTGTGTGGCTGTCACTTAAGTTGCTACTTCAGTACTATTCATTATATTGTTTTACTTTAATCCCAGCAATCATTTTGTCAGGGTAGCAGCCTCATTTTTCAAATGGTGGAAATCTCATTTTAGACTGAAGCTCATGTATACACAGTCCAGGATTTTAACAGTGATATCCAAAGATGCCCTGTATGAGACCTGTGCTCATTAAAACCTAATACATACAAATCTCGTCATGCAGAGAGCTGGCAGAAACAGGCCTGCAGCCAGGTTAGGGTCCTGGCCTGCGGTTTAGGGAGCTAACCAACATCAGCTGAGAAAACCTGGGTCACATTAGTATGTGCAATGATCCCTGTACTGTTCTGGGATTGATTGATTTTGCTGGCTTGTTTGCACATGTTGGTATGCTGTGAATTTCCCTGCACACACGTCCATTTGAGGCAGGCGAAAGCAAACAGTGACTACTTCGAGATTTAAATTTATAATTGGCTTAAGTCTAATATTCACTCAGGGCAAAAAGTTCAGATAGACCCATGTTTTTAATTTAAGATGAATTCTCAATATTTTAGTAGGATTAATCTCGAAAATGTCAGACAGCTATAATCTAGGCTACATCCTTGGAAAAGTCTGAAATGCATCATTTAATGAATTTGAAATGTAAATCCATGTTCTCTGCTTCTAAGCCCATCAAACATGTTAAGTTTGCTTCTATTACTTTACTTTTGACTTTTCTGTCTTTTTGTTTTTTTGATGTGGGGACAAACAAAACGTTACCTTTTTTACAGTGCAGGAATGATTAGTCTTTAATGATATTTATTTGTCTTATTTTGTCTGCAAATCCCTTTTTAAATTCAGAAAACAAAGTAAAATCAATTGAGAGGCACCAGATTGAGATTTTCAGTCATTAGTTGATACATCAATACTACGATGAGGTTCATTTTCTCCTCCAATGTCACTGTGATGCTATTAAACAAGGCAGCACATACTCAATTATTCAATTTGTTCTCTTCTCATATTCGTATTACTGACAGTTCAATATGATTCTTATCCCACAATATGTCAAATAACCTTGGATAGTCAAACATTCCACAGGCATATATAAATATTTACCATTGGTGATATTATTCATATTCAGCAAGTTGTTCTGCATCACTCCTTGGGTACAATTGATTTGCCACATGTATACTAATGTTGGTTGATAGATCACAATGATTAATATTCAACAGTTTTATCAATCTGCGAGCTGGTGGTTCCTCCAGCCAGACAACTGGTAATAATGACCAACTGTCAGCGTGGATTTGGCTTCCCATCGCTCTGTTACTGAAGCAAGTGCAGTACAGCAGCTGCTGGAGCGGTGGGCTGCTTATGATAACAGGTGTCTCAACCGTAGGATTGTCGGCTGGTTGCCTTGGAAACAGATGTTAAAGACCCTTCTTCCTGCCACTTTCTCACTTTTCCCTTGTTCCTCCTTTTTGTTCCCTTGCTCCCTGTTTGTCTCTCAGTTCTAAATCTTCTTTTCTGTCCTCTCTGATTGTCACGTCTTTTCCATCCCTTTGATCCATTTCATTTTCTATGCCGTCCTTGTTTTTTTCTCTCGCATGTATACTCATTTATTTATTTATTTCTCCCCACAGTTGCACCAACAGTGAGAATTGTTCCTCCCTCTGGCATTTTGCGAGAGGGCGACTCGCTCAGCCTCACCTGCTCTGTCACTGGGAACCCTCTGTAAGTCTGTGTGTGTGTGTGTGTGTGTGTGTGTGTGTGTGTGTGTGTGTGTGTGTGTACATGTGTTATAATTGTTTTGGGCCTTTAGTAAATGCTATTTATGCCCTCCTTTTACACTCAACATAAAGACACAAATTTTGTCCCTATAGAGTCTGATAATGTGGTGGTACCGATCGCATGCACACATACTGTACATAAAAAAACAAGTTACTGCTGCACAGCACCTGACTTAGCTTACCTGACTTAGCTGTCCTCTATATATATATAATGTATATGTGTGTATATATATGTATGTGTGTGTGTGTGTGTGTGTGTGTATATATATATATATATATATATATATATATATATATATATATATATAATATATATATATATTAGAGATTGATTACTTTTTGTGGGTTGAAAAAGAAATGGAATCGTTTAGCTTCACCTTCAGCAAGATATGAAACTGGCACATTTACCAGCTGGCACAAACACTGCTTATGGATTATTTTGGGTTGTCATAGCGGTGTGTTTATGCGGTTTCTCTTGTTCCATAATGAATTCCTGACAAAATATTTAGAAAGTATAAAAGGTTTGTCTCAACAAAGCGTTTTTGCTTGAAAAGCTGCATTGAGTCCTGACAAATCGGCTTAAGGATACACAGAAAGTGTTTGATTGATGGCAACATGCAGGAAGTTGCCAAGTTCAACGTCAACCCTTACAAACTTTAAACATTTTTAAAACACAATGTTAATGGACTGCAAGTATTCACGTAAAACTGTTTGGATTTAGGTTAACTTCACTAAACAGCTGATAGCCGCACAGACAGCTACAAGGCTACATGGCTCTACTTTCATTCTGGCAAACTGTTTGGAGGGTAATATTGGTGCTGGCTTTAGCTCAGTTCAGCTTTCTGAGAGTGAGGCCCAAATTTGTCCCAGAGCAATGTGTAAAGAGATAGTTTGGCCCTTAAGCTGAAAAATTGATGTTCACTTTTTGAAATTTCTCAAATCTGTGAACTTGTGAAAACAAACCTACACTCAATTGTTTTGGTGCTTGAAATGAATTTAGAAAAGTCTTGGGTTCACAAAAGTAGTGTAATATATCAATACAATAGTAAATAAATGAAATTTTTTAATATCACTTTTTGAATACGAGTGTTGTCAAACATCGCTTGGACTCGCCGGTGCGTCTTTTGAGGGTTAAGTTTAAATGTAGAATAAGCTTGAATTCGGCAAGCTAGAATGATTACAAAGGCCAAAGGCCATCCTTGCTATGACCACAGACTGTAGAGAGTCGCAGGTAAACTGATGAGGTTGAAGTATATGGTAACGTTTCTTTGTATTTTCTCAGAGCAATTTTCAAAAACAATAAAAAATAAATATGAAAATAATACTAACGATAAAGTAAAGAAACTGCAGCAGGTCAGTTTGGAATAGTTCTTAGGGTCTAAACACACATATACAGAGTGAGATGTACCCATGTTGTTTGCCAGAAGTTTGATTTGTGGGCCAGAGAGATGAATCAATTATGATTTATGAATATCACACAGACAGCTTTATCACATATACTGTTTATCTCCCAACCTGATCTCACAGAATTCCGTGAAATGAACATGGCCCCTTAACTCAAAATCTGTGGCAGTTTCACAGAATCGCAAAAAATTCCGTGATAGGCCCACGGAAGAATTCCGTGAAATGAACACGGCCCCTTAAGTTAAGGAAAAGGTCTTAGGGGGGCTTACGTTTCCATGACACGCCAGGACGGTTGGGTTTAAGAAAAGAAGAACGGGATGGTTGGGTTTAGGAAAACAATAAACAGTTGGGTTTAGGAAAACAATAACAGGACGCGGGACAACAACGGGACGGTTAAGTTTAGGAAAAGAAGAACGGGACGGTGACGGTCACGATCCCCGGTTTCCTGGGTGAAAAGTCCTGTGTTTGACCTATCCACCACCCCAACCAACCTCCCTACGTGGATTTTCGGGCTTTTATACTACTCACTACCATAGTCGCTCCTAATGCTACGTCAGCTTCTCATTGACTTTACATTGGCATTGTTTTCTGTGGTGGCCACACAGAATTTTCACACATTCCGTGCCACAACCACGTAATGCAGTGTTAACACTTTGTGATCATTTCACGGCGTTCTGTGAGACGAGGCTGTTATCTCCCAAGTAATTACCATCCACCTTACACAAACAATTCTTCTAGCTATTGTGGAATCTTCCTTGAGTAACCTCTACCTGCTTTTCACTGGCCGCAGCAGAAAACAGTCGTTTTCCTGGATGGCTACCAAATGTGTGTGAGAGTAAAGCAGGGCATCACTATAAGGAGAACATATGCGCTTTATCAGCCCTTAATAAAGGTTTCAAAGAGATAAAAAGGAAATATTGTGAGAGCTTCTTCCAGCTTAAAATAGCCAGCTGCCTACAAGAGATCTTCTCTCTTTATTATGTGTTGTTGAAATGAACACAAAGTTGACCTCTTTCTATATAATTACCATCGCACATTATTCCAGGGGCCTTTCTTGGAAACTTCAAGTAATTACCAAGTACTACTAATCTCCTCCAACTTCACTATATTTCCTATAATTACTGCAAGATATCTTGGTTTGTTCTAGGAAACCATCCTTAGAACTGAACAGCAAACTTGTATCAATTCTTCTCTAGGACATTTTTAAGAAATGGACTATCAAAATGAAGTGCGACCACATGCTGTCATTTACATGTGACGAAGGCCCCCTTTGGGCCATGTAATCCCAAATGCATCATCCCTTGAATTATAATTAAAGTCAAACCAAGGGTGTCTAATATAGCACATGTAAATTTCCAGTATCACTAAACCAATCAGGATATTTTTGTTATCATGACACCATAGTGCCAAAGATGTGGTGTGCTACGTTTGATCACAACCAGAAGAGTTGTATCTGTGGTATCACCTGACATTTAATGTTTGACGGATGGATAAAAAACACCTGATCCATAATTTAATGCATAAAGGACAGAGAGAAAAAAAGAGCTTAAGAAGAAGGCAGAGAGGTTACTAGAAGAGTAGTCTGTATCCCTGATGTTCCACTTCCAGGATTGCTCCGTTGCCGATGGAAATTCTGCCGGATTTCACTCTTTTTGTCCGGATGTCCGCTACTTTACGCTTTCTTTGTGTTGGGATTTTATTAAACTCCGGTGGATTTATGAGGACTATGGTTAACTGCTCCTCAGATCTCTGCAGGGTAACTCTGCAGCTAGAGTTTTCTGTTGCACGACTAAAACAACTTTTGAACGTACACGTTCCGACAAAACAAGTTTCTTCCCGAGGCTATTTTGCATCCTCACTGGGGCTCCGTGCAGCACTTAGCACCGGCCATGACGATTGTGACTGGTTTAAAGAAATACCAATAAACCACAGCACGTGTTTCTCCCATCCCAGAATGCTGTGTAGACTAGCCAGACCCTCTTCCGCAGCGCTGTGGAGGAAGGTCTGGCAAAGCGAGACTACTAGAAGAGTGTAAATGTGGACATATCATAGACTTGTATGTGACTCTGTGTGTGATGGAGCTTCTAAACCCAATCTGCAGTCAACACTTTTAAGAGCCAGCTTTGAAACAAAGCCTTTTCTAGTGTGTCCGCGGCCCTTTGTGCACTTTCCAGAAGGGTATTGGGTCCTAAGCTCTTAAACCCTCCCCTAGATGGTCCGTCTGTCTGTGGGCATCAAGTCCACTAAAACTCCCCAGTAGTGCTCAGCCAAAGTGAGTGTGTGTGAGTGTGTGTGAGTGTGTGTGTGTGAGTGTGTGTGAGTGTGTGTGAGTGTGTGTGAGTTTGTGTGTGTGTGTGTGTGTGTGTGTGTGTGTGTGTGTGTGTGTGTGTGTGTGTGTGTGTGTGTGTGTGTGTGTGTGTGTGTGTGTGTGTGAGAGATGACTTAAATGAAATCCCACAGTGAGGACTGGCTGAGAAGCGTATAGCCTCACTAAAGCTTTGTAACGGTTGGTTGGGGACTGTGTGTGTGTGTGTGTGTGTGTGTTTGTGTGGTACACTCACGCGATCGTGACAGTGAAAGATGGGACAGCAGGCCATTCTGGACTCTGACCCTCATCTCATGCTGGACTCCACTCACACACACACACACACACACACACACATTGCAGTCCCCTTGTCACCCTCCCGTTTGTTCTCTGGCCCTGTTAACTACCGGTTAAGTATTAATGACCAATTATATGCCACTTCCTTTTGGTGGAGGGGTACACTCATTGTTTGTCTGTTATTAGGAGGCGAGATGGAGACAATGTCTTGTCGTTTGCTTAATTGCCTGCTTACTCGTGTGTTAGCGTTTGAAGGAATTAATGTGTGTGGGAGTATCACTTATTAGTTGTTAAAAAGATGTTTGTAATTCCTCGCACCTCCTGTCTGTTATGCCACATCTCTTCTTGTCTCTCCTCTACCTGTACTAACACTCTTTCTACTCGTCTCCACTCTGCACAAAATCTGACACCCTATTTCTCTCTCATCTGGCCTTCTTTACATCCTGCCAAGCCTTTCACACCATCGCCGCCCTCTGACCATCCATCTCATAATTTGTCAGGATGTAGCCCTCTGTTGCCATTGGCTCCTTCTCCAAGCTCCTTTTATACCTTCTTCTCATGTCATCTTCTCCATGTGGACCTTTTTACGCTCCATCTTCACCTTTCTTTTTATAGCATCCCCCGGTGCCTGCGCTTTGATCCCTTGTCTCCTCTCACTTCCTCATTTTTAATACCCTTTAGCACCTCAGGTTTTACTAAACGTATTTAAGACTAGTACTCTACTCGTGGTGTTAGTTAGAGATGTATTTGTTGTGGTGTATGCAGGTTTCACAATCCCTTAGCAGCTACATGTAACACAAGTCTGCATGTAAAGAGACAAAACATGTGAATAGGACAACTTAACTAGAGTTATCAGGAGTCCTATTTGTTTTGAAAGCTAATGGTCTCCCATAGCTCCAAACCCCTGTGCCAAGCTAACACATCCTGGACCAGTCTCTCCACTGAGACTTAACTGTAATATAATTGTAGAGGTAATAGAAAAACTAGTTGTATTTAAATGGAATACAGTCGAGGTTGAACATTATGCTGTTGCAGTTTTATCTTTGGATATTTGCATATGAGTGTGCGTACATGTGGGAGGCTATGTGAAGCTGACTCAGGGTCAAGTTTTTTAAGGTTGGAGTTCTAAATTGAATGGCCACAGCTAGCAATCGTTTTAAGTATCAGGATGTGAAAATGTGAGTTTTTAGTTTTTTGGGAACATACTTTGTTCACTGTCATAGAAAACAGAGGGAAGCATTAAATCCTCACCTTTGAGATGCTGGAAACCTTTTTCTTTGCTAAATTATTTAAACAATCATGTTTTTTAAATTCAAGTCAATTAATCAACATATCATTGCAGCGCTTTAAACATTAAACCTCTCTCTGTCTCCTTCCCATCAGGCCCAGGAACATTCAGTGGTCCAAGATTAATGACACCTTACCCGAGAGGGCAGAGATTTCCGGCCCCACCTTTCAGATTTCCCGTCTCAGCCAATCACACAACGGAACGTACTTGTGCCAGGCCCAGAACAACTATGGACGTGCTGCCGATCATTACACCCTACTGGTGTATGGTGAGTAACGATAGTTGACACACAATTATATGTTGCAAGTTTTCTTTGATTTTCCAGGAGTGCTTGAAAAGTTTGCTACATTGATCCTTTTTTTCGCCATTGTTTTCATTTCTATCTTAGGTAATTGTTAACTGTTCAGAATAATTTGATGTTCAATGGATCTTTTCTTTGTTGTGTTTCTTGTTTTTGATGATATTTATTTTGAGAAATCTTTTTAAATTTTATCGATCCTTTTATCTTCCCACTGTCTTTAGAGACTGGCTACTCTGGCACTGGGCATCAGACCCATTAAATCCTGATGCTTGTCTCTTCGGTCTTTCGGCTTTATTTGTTTTCCTGAATTGGTACGCAGCAGGAAACCTCTGCTAAACCTCATGTGTAATTGATTCAACAGAGATATTGATTCCAAAATAAGACGTAGGCTACCGGGCTCAGATACTAGTCACCAACATCATTATTCAGGCTTTCTCTTGTAAAGAACCCATTTATCTTGTCCCCTGTGACCCAATCCTCTCTCCCAGGAGTCCAGAGTAACTTAAATGGCCCAGAGCAATAAATACAGATTTGAGATGTTTTGAAAACTAAATCAACTTCACAAGCTGACACATAGAAAACAAAGACAACAGATGTTAACAGACAGTGCAAAGTACTAATGCAATGCTGAAGCTGTCGGAGTTCTGCATTTTACATGGTAACATTTGGCAAAAAAACAACAACAGTGGAACATCTGTTGCATTTGAAATTCAGGCGGGTAAGGGGCTTTTGTTGTCAGATTTATTTATTTATTTTTACAAATGTTGCACCTCGATTCACTGGTGGTTGCTAAATTCTTGATGAAGGTTGACCCAGATAGACTGCGAAACACCGTGGCTCAAAGAAGATGATGGTGGAGCTTGCAACATCAAATGAAGATCTTGTATCATGATAAAGTTATTTTTCAGAAAATGTGACAAATTGGCCAACTTTCTCCCCAAGTTTGAAGCACATTTTGAGAACAACGTTTTGATGCATGTTAATGTTGCGTAAGCCACTCATGAAAACCACTGAGTAAACTTGCAGTCAAATAGGGACAGCATTGGAATTGTGAGATTTTAATGGGACAGCAGCAAAGCTAAATCGCAAAGCTAGCTCATCATTAGAGGCTTCTTCGGGTTACACATCCAATCCATTTGTGGTTTGGCCTAATTACATGCACACGCATGTCACTCAGCAGGTTTAGATCTACTCTCCGCCTGCTGGCTGCTCCTGTTATTGCACCCAAGCATCTCAATTGGAGACCAGAAACAGAGGGACAGATGGAGGGAGTATAGAGACATTATATCTTATGTAACATTTTTATGCTGCTTTTGGTAAGCACCCCCTCATCTATCCGTCACACTCTCTTTCTCTCTCACATGCGCACACAACAATCACACACTCTTGTACAAGCATGTCTAGCATCAAACAGCACACATAATGGCAGCTTTCCACAGGCGTCAAGGGTGGCAACAGTGGCAAGATGAAAGGTGACATCCCCACCCACTTCCCTTCTTCCTTCTCGCTCTCTCTCTATCTCTCGCTATCCTAGAAGGTTAGACATGTTGTGCTTTGATGTGTGTTGCCACCGCTGTGGAAAAATGTTCTGTCTTTCTCCCTCCTCCTCAGCTTCCTCCCTCACCATTTTTTAGCTGCCTTTTTCATTTGTTCTTCTTTGAGCCACTTCTTCTTTCCTACATTTCATCATTTATCTTTTTTATTTCATGCCGTTGCTCCGTGCTGATCATTTATTTGATTTATCTCGCTTGTTCTATTTTTTTTTTCTCTCTTATTATGAGAACAGGGGGGACATTTATTGTAAGGAATCTTGCTTGGACCAAAATCTACAAAAGACCAGAAATCCACATAACCAACATAAGCCAGGCTTCAATTCCTCTGCTCTGAACCACGGATTTCCAGCAATCAGCTTCTTAAATCCTCCTGCTGTAGCTCCGTATCAGGGGTGGTTTGCTGTACTTACGAAAAATATGTACTCGCCCACTGGGCAGATTGTTTCAAACCTTATCTCAAAGAGCTCAGAGTTGTTGATTCAGCCATCATATTAATCTGTAGACGACTGAAAGTCATTCTTGATTTTCCTGTACGCCACAACTAATAATCTGTCTAACATGGTGTTTAATCCTTGCATTCACAGCTATACTGTTTCCAGTGATATGTGTGTCTTTTTAAATGTTACATAATTAAAAAAAATGTAATAAATGGTGTGTTTTATATACATCACTGCCTATGCAAATACACCAGGATGACAAGGATGATTTACTATGGTGATGAAAAGTGCTACTTTCTGATGATTAAATACAAAGTTCATCAGTCAATATTAAAAATGAATATGATTCCACTCTGTAAAATATGTTAAGATCAGTCTAACATGGAGTGCTTTTTTTCAATCTGAGCACCCACCTTGTTATTGTAGGTGTAAATAGTGAATATCTCATTTTGTAACAAAGCTCTTCACTTACTCCTACAGACTTTGTGATAGAAAAACGATCAAGAAGTATCATTCTTGCTCTTGTTGTGCCTCACGTTTTTATTCTCTGTGAGCTTATTTTTGATTTCCGTCGCAACTATTTCAACCTCTCCATCTCTCTCTGTCTTTCTCACTCTCTTCTCTTTCTCTCTCTCCTGCTTGCCTCTCCTTTCCTCGATATCCAACCTCTCTTTTATTTTGCCCGCTGTTCTCGCCTCTTTTACACCTCCTGTCCACTTCCTCTTCCTCTCTCACTCCTCCCACACCCTTTCAACTATTTTTCACCTTGCCACCAGTTTACCCTCCATTCTCAGTTCAGCTGCAGTTCAGTTTTTCCTCAAAGAAGGCCTAGGTTTCTTAGAAATATGACACAGAGAGAAGTAAGTTTGGGGTTGGGGGATGGAGGGACAGATGGAGAGAGGAAGTAGGGGGAGGGAGAGTAGGAGGAAGTGATGGAGGGATGAAAAGGGGAAGAAGAAAGGACGATGGAGGTCGAATGCAGGTTAATATTCAGTACCACAGCCTGTCAGATAAACGGAATGTCAGTTTAGTTGGCTCCTAGCCTTCCCAGAGGGAATCCCAGGGTGCACTGGGGGAGGAAGGGGGGCAAGGAGGGAGCGCTGGAGGATGTGTGTTGTAAAGGATGAGTCAGCAGAAAAGAAACTATCTTATTGCAGGTGCAGAAAACTACCAGTGCTCTCTCTCGTCGCTCTCCTTCTCATTTGGTCTCAACCTTCCCTCCGCGAGAGTTATCTGCCATCAGGGTCTGTACACCAAGAACAAACTCAGGCAAAAGTGGCTGACAATTTGTCACAGGTGCTTTAGGCGCTGTCACTTTATGAGGGGAGATGGGCTTAATGCTGGCGAAGGAGAACAGAGAGCGAGAGGTGGGAAACTCTCCGGGGAGCCCGGGCCGTGGCTTAGACGTGATGCATTGAAGCTGAGCATTACAGTATTTGACTGGTCACACTTGTGTGTACATGCAACTCTGTGTGCGAGTGTGTGTGCATGCGCTTTGATGTGTTTATGATTTAGAGAAAGAGTGCATGGATGTGTGTGTACAAGTTAATACAATGAAATTAACTTACTGCAATTTTCAGAAAGTCACTAATGATATAAATGTTAAAGAATTGTTGAATGAATCACTGAGCGTGCACCCTCATACACATTACCCACACACACACAAACAGCAAGTATCTGCAGAATGTGAAAAGGATGTGGCCTCTGTTTGTTTCATCTCTGTGCCACCATTGTTAAGGAGAAATTGGATGTGTGTGTGTGTGTGTGTGTGTGTGTGTGTGTGTGTGTGTGTGTGTGTGTGTGTGTGTGTGTGTGTGTGTGTGTGTGTGTGTGTGTGTGTGTGTGTACGTGAGGATGCATGTGAATGTGTGTGCATGTGACTGGGAGGAGAGTGTTGCTGATTGTCTGGTGAAAGCCCAGAGGGGTCCATTATGTAATTCAACTGAGCTGCTGCACTCAGATGAATCGCCAAGCCAATAAAACCCATTAGAATTGAATTGCATGAGAGAGTGTGGGAGATGGAGAGAAAAAGAAAGGGAGAGATACAGATGAGGAGATAAGAATTGTTAGTTTGCATATGTGTAACACACTTATATATGTGTGTGTGTGTGTGTGTGTTTTGTGTGTGTATGTGCGTGGGCGCGCTGTGTGTGTGTGTGTAAATTTCAGCAAAAAAGAGCAGGAAGTGAGCACGGGGGAGAATAGAGGGACTACTGGTTTCATAGAAAGATTCATGGAAAGCAATAGGGGAGTGATAGAAAGATGAAATGATAGGTACATAGAAAGATTGAAAAAGAAAGCTAGGTGACCAGGGATTAGTCTGTGTCTCCTCGGCTGTTGTAATGAGCCGTCAGGATAATTGGAATGAAAAACAGACCTCCATTTAATGAAGTGAGACTTTCAAAAAACCTAGAATGAGAATGAAAGTGGAAAAAGGTTGGGGGCTGGTGGCAGAGGAAGCCAGACAGAGATAATGCAGAGCCAATTTTGTAGTTTTCCTTCACACATGACAACACACCTTTATTGGCATCTGAGTGAATTTCAAATGAGTCTTCAGCCAATCAGTGTTGGCCTAAATGGCCTCGGCAGTGGACCCCTGACCAATGTCCGGTATTCAGTGCACTGATTGGCAGTTGGGGCCATCAATGCTCTGGGCAGGGCCCTTATAATCAGGAACGCCGAACATGAAAGAATAACAGGGCTCCTCCAAAATGGTGGCCCAGTATCCTCAGGCGCACTTCTGCGAGAATGAGATACGAGAAGAAAACGTCATTATCGCAAGTGCCGCCACATCCATCCCTGGAAATAACATGGGCTGTGTGCCTGATTGGCAGCCATATAGTGTTAATGAATAACAATATGATGTAGGGAAAAAAGGACGCTATCAGCCAAGAGGACGACAGCTGCATGGCATTCTCCTTAATTAAGTTGAAGAGAGGCAGTGAGGGAACGTAGTAACCAAGGAGTGAAACCAGAGAGGCAGCCGAATGAAAGAAAGTGAAGGAGGGAGGGGGTGCAAATGAGGGAAAGAGAGTTTGGTTGAAGAAGAACAAGGAAAAAGGAGTGAGGGATGGCTGTAAAACGATAAGAAGAAGTTGGAAATAGTGAGAAAGAACCATTTTTAGGTCAGTCGTGATAGTCAAGAGAAATTAATCAGCGTCCAGTTAATTAGTGCAGCATCCCCGGCCATTAATCCTCAGGCTCAAGTGACAATCACACACATACGTACTTGTATCCGCACACACATGCAACATATATGCACTCATGCAGGAGAGCAGGAACAGACACATACTTACATCATTGTTGGGTCATTTCTCATTCTCCCCCTCTCTCTTTTACTTTACCTAACAGAAAACTCTGCTCATCTCTTTGTCTTTCCCACAAAATACACTATGTTACATTTTTTTAACAGAGAAAAGAAGACCAAGGCTGGGCTTGAAGGAAAAGAAAAGCAGGAGCGGGGAGGTATAGTGCTGACATAAGAAGAGTGCAAAAAGAGATTGATGATCTCAGGGCCAGTGGGAGAAAGGGAGAGAAGAGACAGAGGAATACTTACCAATAAATTACTCCTGAGTAGAAAGGGCAGTGTGTGTGTGTGTGTGTGTGTGTGTGTGTGTGTGTGTGTGTGTGTGTGTGTGTGTGTGTGTGTGTGTGTGTGTGTGTTGTACGTGCCAGTTATGCATTTATGTGTAAATGTGCATGAACATGTGGTCTGGGTATGTGTGTGCACAAGCCTGCACGTATTTTAAAACAAGGTGTGTGTGTGTGTGTGTGTGTGTGTGTGTGTGTGTGTGTGTCTACGTGTGTGAGACTACCTTGGACGTTGCGGTTTTAAAGAGATTGTTTGATGAAGTGGCATATTATTCACTCTTAAAGTGCTGATGCAAACACAGACACACACATTAACACCCACTCTTCCATCTACCTTTTAGTTCTTGTCAGCCATTATTTTCTGTCTTTAACGGCAATATGAACTTGTCTCTTTCTACCTGCCATTGTGGCTCAGCCATTGATTCGGAAAATGTGTCAAGATCCAAGCTATTGTTTTGCATTGAATGAGACATTCCCTGCATGGCACTTCTCCATTGGGAATGCATCTGTCACAGACAATGTCTCTGTCTCTCCTGCCATTGTACCATAGAAAATGTGTCAGTGATAGAGAATGTGTTCCTATATATTCCAATTGCGTCGTAGATGAATGTCAGTCTGCCAGATATGATTCTCTTCAGCCCCTGCCTTAAAGCATGCCATCCCTATTGTAAATGTCTTCTTTAACCCCCTCAGCTGCTGTAGAAGCCTGCCAGAGAACATAATTTGTCCTTGTCGCTTCTCAGGGGTCAAGATCGATTCCATTTGGGAAAATAATTGGTAACATTTGTCTCTGGTATCGAAATGGCATCGGCCTCAATTGCTGATCAGCATGTTTGAAATAAGTCTTTCCTCCAGTTCTTGTGTTTTACATCTTCTCCTCTTTCTCAAAACTCATTGGAAGAAGCAAGCTGTCTTTGAGACTGCCGTCCAATAATCATCCAGCAGGATGCTGAGGTGCATCAGCCAAGAAACTCAATTAATGTTCCACAATAATAAAGCATGTGTCATGTTTTATAGGCTGTAGTAACTTTGCTATGAAACCCTGCAACACCTCTGTTGAAATGTCACTGCATGTGTGTGTTATCCCATTCCCTGTCTGTCTGTCTGTCTGTCTGTAGATAATGTGTCAGTCACTACCATGGTCCCTCCCACTCCCACCACCCAACCAATCACCTCCCATCCCATCACCCCAACCCTCCTAACACCCAGCTTCGCTCTGGACCCGAAAGGTAACATACACACCCTTTATTCTGCCTCTGCTACCCTCCATCTCTATCCTCGTCCTTGCCCTCTCTCCTTTGGGGCCTTTCAGTCCCCTACTCATTTAATGACTCTCAGGTGGCCTGCACACGCACACGCCCACACACGCGCGCGCACACACACACACACACACACACACACACACACACACACACACACACACACACACACGCACAAACAAACATGTCTGCTGCAACCTTCCTTTGCCCTGCATCTACATGAGCGTACGTGCCTGCAATCGTGTGGCTGTGCGCAACCACCCACTCTCTCCCTCTTTCTTATCACTGGCTGTTTGATGCTCTCCACACACACATTGCCCAGTCAGCATTTGTGTGTGTGTGTGTGTGTGTGTGTGTGTGTGTGTGTGTGTGTGTGTGTGTGTGTGTGTGTGTGTGTGTGTGTGTGTGTGTGTGTGTGTGTGTGTGTGTGTGGTCGGCCTCGGGTGGGTCTCTTGGTGCTTGGTAGGTACTGTTAATGAATCTGCATTAAGAGTTTCAGAATCTGGCAACGACTGACACTGGCCTGTGGAGGGCCAGGGAGATGCTACACAAACATATTTATCTGCATTCACACACACACATAAACACACACATTCACAAACACACATATACAGAGAGAGAGGCAGAGTGAGAGAAAGAAAGAAAGATCAGGCATAAAGGTGTGTTTAATCTTATTCTCCCTGATGATGATGTTACACAGCAGGACAAGGAGGCTGCTTGGCACAACTCTGCTATTAAGTGTGTGTGTGTGTGTGTGTGTGTGTGTGTGTGTGTGTGTGTGTGTGTGTGTGTGTGTGTGTGTGTGCGCGCGCGCGTGTGCGCGCGTTCGTGCGTGTGCGCGTTCGTGCGTTCGTGCAAAACTACACACTCTTTTACCCGTTTCCTTCTCTTTTTATTTACAGAATGTATTTATGTCATACGTACACTCACACAAATACACGCTCAATGGCATCTCTTCTTCTCCTTTCTTTCCATACCTTCGGCTGTTCTCTGTCTCCTCTCTGTTACTTAAAAGGAGAGATGAAGCAAAGGGAGCGGGAGCATCCCTCTTGTTTTTCTGTTGCCGCTGCTACCGTCTGGGGCAGGTAGAGGTTGTTCACCTGCTGGGCATGTGCAGAGATGACATAAAGAGTCGTAGCAAAAGCAGCGGCTTGAACAGTCGCAGAGCGTTTAGGCGATGTTGATGCGTCATCTGAGGGGCTCCTTGGAGAAACAACACACTTTTTGAAACTGTCATTCATTTCATGTGGAGCTTTGGGCTGCGGTGGATTAAAAACAGGGTGCAGTGAGGTAAAGGTATAGTGCTTGAGACCTTGCTTTTTCATCCCCTGTGAAATATTGCTGCTCGACCCTTTCACAGTCTAATCAAACATGTCCTGTGTGCCTGCCACCGATCTTTATTTTATCATACACACACACACACACACACACACACCAATACTTGATCATACACATAAGCAGGAATGTGATGCACTTTGTCACAAAGCTCAATGAGATACTGTCCAAGAAATGCCTGCACAAGAACACACCCATTTTTCTTCAACTGTCAATCCCTGCTCCTCTTCCTCCTCCTTTCCTTCACCTCTTCCTTCACTTTCTCTTTCTTCCCTAAACTCTATGTGTTAGCACTGTATTAATGATTCATGTTTTAATTCTGCTCTGTCAAGGTCCAAGAACTGCATCAACAACTCTGTGTCCTTGTCTCCTATTGGCCTTACCAGCTCTTACACTACACTCCTTCAACCCAATCAATAAAATAATAATCTTTTGTTATTGACAGTGACTCAGATAGTTGTTTTTTTTGTAGCACAGATTACCTGAATTTATACTTTACAAACCATTTTTTCAAAGCAATCAGTCAAATTTTATTTAAAGTGTAAAATCACCATTTAACATGGTCTCAGTGTACTTTACAATTGCAGGAACATAGAAATAACAGACAGCAACAAAACAATTAAACAGCATTAAACCAGCAATATAAGAGAATAAGTTACAAAAAAAAGGTTTGTTTCTTTTCCCCTGTCTCCCTGCACTCTTATCAATCACCTTATTTTGTTGTTGTCAGAAAGTATTTACTGGTGAAATTGTGCTCAGACATGTTATGTTTGCTTTATGATCTAAATAGGGCTGGTTCTAACAGTTAATCTGTTGATTATCTTTTCAACTAATCGATTCATTGTTTAATCAACAAAATGTCAGAAAATACTGAAAAATGATCATCACAATTTCCCAGAGCTTGCAGGCGAGGCCTTCATATTGGTTGTTATGTCTGAACAACAGTCCTGCCACTCAAATCTTTCAACTTAAAATGACAAGTGATGAAGAAAAAAACAGTGTTTGATAAATGACAATTAATCAATTATTAAAATTGCCAACTAAATTGATCTGTCTGACTAATTGCTTAATCGACTAATCATTTCAACACTAACCTACACTTCCTTTCATTATTCCTCTATTTTTTTTGTATTTGTCCTTTACTTTAAAGCAGTGTAAGTTGAGTAATAGGTGAGGTCGACATGAATAATTTCCTACCACTGCTGCAGTTTCATATTACAGAATGTCACAGAATTTAGCTTGCCTATTTCATTTATCTTTTTATCTCTCTTCACTCATCTTGTGATGAATTGTTTGATTTAATTTCCCAGGGCTGCACAACTCTGGTTGTAAACACATTCAGAGTTTTCTTCATTCAAAATGCATTGTGGGCTTGACAGGTACTTTGCTGGAGTGGGTTTTTTAGAGGCTGGCATACTTATTTTTTATTCACTCTCCTCTTTTCTCCACCTTTTTCTCACCCATTCTGACTTGTCTGGCGTCCTGTGCGGCGATGAAAGGTGATAATAAGTTGGGTGAAAGATATTGACTTCTGTTTTCTCCTGTCTCTCTCCCTGTACCCTCTCCCATGCTGGTTTTTTAAAGTGCTTTCTTTCTTTCACTTTTATATATTTTTTTCCCGACATCTCTCCTGCTTTTATTTTTTATCTATTTCTCTTTTTTGCCGCCATTTCTTTGCCTGCACTTCGCTCTCCTTTTATCTCCATATTTCCCTTTATATACCCCCACACACGCCACCCACACACACACTACAGTGTTTGTCTCTTTTGTTCTTTCTCAGATCCCGGTGCAGTGGTAGAGACTCACAGTGCAGCACCATATGCAGTGATAGGTGGTGTTCTGGCACTGCTGGTTTTCACCGTCATCTGTGTCCTCATCGTCACCATCTGGTGCTCTGTTCGACAGAAAGGTAACACTCTCACTCACTCACACACACACACACACACACACACACACACACAGACCAAGAAACAAAAAAGTTTCTTTCCCAAGCACGTTTTAGCAATAGTATTTTATCACGGTTTTTACAGGCACGTTTTCTCATTTATGCCAATTTTCTGGCGTAACAAGCTGTGAAAAAGTCATTGCAGGCCAGTTACACCCAGATTCTTTGAAAATAATCTTTTAAACTGAGGTGTAAAATTGTCAGTGCAAAGCAGACAGGATGGGATGCTCCTTTCCAGGCAGACACTGTCCATGATGGAAGACCTTGGCCAGGATAGCGAAAGAAATAGGGCGGGGTGGGAAATGTAGGTTTGGTCCCCATGTTTTATGACTATATGTTAGTGTATCAAGGCTCATCTATTAAAAGCAGCCTCCTGCGCTCCCTATCTTTTTAAGTGCCCCTGTGTTGGCAGCCTTCGACTGTGCACCACAGCTGCCAAGAAATAATCCGAGAACAGTGTAGCAGGCAGCAACACGCTATTACTTACCCTATGGTTGGACAAGCCGTCAATCAACATTCAGTATGACTTGACCGCCAATCAGCACAGAGACAGGACCATTATAACCAAACCATGTTGAGACAGAGCCATTAGGGCTTTGTCTCTGGGCCGCCATGACTGTCAGCATGCCAGTCAACCTCTGTGGTACGGAGAATTAGAGTGTCACTCACCCCTAGGGTGAAAGGGAGACTCGAGCAGGAAGATGACTTGAGCAGTTCTTGCTCTCTGTGTAACCTGTACTGCACCGAATCATTAATCATACGGACCTGAGGGATGTTAAAATGTGTTTGATGGGTTTTGTGAGTGACGCAAACGTGGCATTGTTCTCTTGCACCTAACCTTCCCTCTGCCCTTTTCTGCCAATTTCTCCTCCCTCCCTGTCTTCTGTTCTCTACTATCTTCCCCACCTGCCCCTCCTCTTCTGCCTCTTCTATTCACAAATTCATCCCCTACCTTTAATTTCCACCGGTAGGCTCGTACCGTACACGAGAGCCTATTCTTGCTTGGTATTGACCTAACAATCAGTTAACTAATGAATTAATCAGTCACAGGTATGGAACTCAATAATATTAGCGCTGGTTGGTTTGATAATGCTGCATGGCGCTGCAATGATCATGACGCTTTGCCACCTAACCTTCCCCCTCCAATCTCCCTCTTGCTCTCTCTGTCTCTTTTCATTCAGGTTCCTATCTTACCCATGAGGCCAGTGGGTTGGATGAACATGGTGAGGTGCAGGAGGCTTTCCTCAACGGGAACGACGCCAGCCAGGGCAAGAAAGAGTACCTACTGTAGCCCCTCTCCTTCCCTATCCCCTTCTCCTCTGACCTCACCCCCCCCCTCCATCCCTTCCTCTACCTGTTTCCCACCTTATAAACAGTATATATACACACACACACACACACACACACACACACACACACACACTACACAAATACACACTTCTATACAAAGCGCCATAACAGGCGGCCTTCTAAAAACGACTGTATACAGATACTGCACACAGCAAATCCATCCCGTTACATTCCACTCCATATCCTCCATGCACACACACATACCCATAGACAGACTGAGAAAAAGAGAGCCTATAGACCCACCAGCCATTAACAACTGCGCCATATACTGTAAGTCTGATAAACTGGGGAAAATGGAGGGAGTGGGGGAGAGGGTTAGGTGAATGCAGACAATAACGAAATGAGGACATAATTATGTTGATCGAGGGGGAAGCGGGGAGCACTACGAATACAGGCACTCTGCCCTTGCAACCACAAAAGTGGAAGGGGAATTAGAGGCAGATGACTGCTGTAATTCAATACCTGCAGAAAATCAGCTATTTCACAAAGCCCAATCTTTAACTTATGGAGACAGTGGGAGCTGTGTGTAAGGGGGTTACCAAGAGCTATTGAGCGCTAGATGCTAGAAAATTGATTTTTTTTTTTTTTTAAATTGCCAAAGCATCTTTCCTACAGAGCGCAACTTATAGTTCCCTACAGCAATGGAGTGCTCAGCCCAGTCCTGGGAAGTATCCAGGCTTTATGGACAAGCTAACCGTCCTGTTTTGCTATCCCTATTGGGTGACCTGTCAATAATTTGTGAAAAGGAGTCATCTTTTAGTGATTTCTTTTTCCCTCTCGCTGCAACAGTGAGGAAAAGGTCATTCTCTTTTCATCTAATTGACCCTCCATCACCTCCTTTCTCTCTGCTCACCTGTTACCACCCTCTCCCTTATATTTCTCTTTCTCTCTGCCCCCCTCTATCCTTTCTCCTTTGTTGGCTCCTAATAATGAAAGGATTAGTGTTGGGCTGCGAAGAAGAAGGGAATATGACTTGCTAAGGCATTACAGAAAAGCTTAATTATTTTAGAATGCCATTAAGAGGATAAGGTTTAAAAGTCTTAATAAGAAGGGCAAGGGGATTGAATGAATCAGAAAATAAAATGGATGGATATTTTTTCTGAATGCTACCACACATATGCAGATACATGCACACATTCATACATACAGTAAACATGTTGACAGAACAAGTATACATATCTCTGAATTCCTTATTTGTATAAAAAAAGAACAGCAACATAAATTAAATGAAACTTTTAAGAAATAAAAAAAAAATGTTTACTATTGAAACGCATTATGAAGCAACTATACTAACACAGAATATTAGCCTATAGAGGTGTAAAGCCGAACAAACCACTGTCCAGTGATCTTTAAAGAAAATAAAGAAAAGAATAAAAAAAATCATTTGTCTTTATGAGAAACCAGAGGTCTTATGGGTTTTTTTAATGAATTATTATTATTGTTTGAACAATTATGATTATTGTTAATGTTATTATTATTGTCGTTGTTATTATTATAATTGTAAATGTTAAAGAAATGTACACTTCCCATGGTTTGTTTTTAGTTCTACTGTAGAGAAATTGCTGTCCGTTTTCACTCTTACCTTTCCTCTCTTTCCCAGTCTCTCTCTTCGTCTCCTGTGCCTAGTCGTCTCTTCTCCTGTCTTTCACTCTTGTTTATTTTAGAGTCCATGTGTCATTGTTGATATATAGCTAACTATTTCTTTATAGGGGAAAAGATACAAAGCACGACAAAATAAAAAAGAATTCAAAAAATACCCTTTGGGATCAGACTGTTTTTTTGGTGTGTTTACTGTGTAATGAGCAGGTGTTGTTTTTACATTTCTGTGAAAAGAGAACAGGAGATGGAGCATATGATTAGATCAATGGGGAATACTGGAGTTATAGGTGGAAAGATAAAGATGAAGGAGATGGAGCAGGTTGTAACTGGCAGCTCATTCAGAATAAATGGAATAAACAAAACAGGAGGTTGTGTGGCGCCACTAATGAATCATAAGAACAGATAGCGGGGACGAAAGGGTGACTGGAGGTTTGAGTCAGATACACACAGAAAAATATGACTCTGCCATTAACTTCCACACAATCAATACCCGATTCTGTAGAGAAGCACTCAACATGTCCATCTGTACGCAGGGCTAGATTTGAAAGCCGCCGGAGGTCGCAGGGTAATAGATCGATGTGTTTCTCTTCCACCGGCTTCACGGTCGCCTGTCATAAAGACAGATTGTCAAACGGCAATCAAAGTAATGGACTTGCCAGGCACTACCAGCATGAGTTGACACTCCGGGCCAACAAACAATTCACACACGTACACAAGTTGACACCAAACATATCTTCAGTTTACGATGACGCAAAGGTAGCATAGCTAGCTCCTGCTATCAGAACCGCTGTGGTCGATGAGTAATAAAACTGAGAATAGTGTCCCTTTATATGTCTTCAAAACAGCAGTGTATGTCCTCTAAACAAAGTCTGGTTGTGTTTGTCGGTTGTTTGATACTGTTATTTCTGCTTCTCCTCACAGTAAAAAAAATAAAAATAAAAAAAAACTCGACAGAAAAGTAAACTTTCTAGCTCAAGCACTGTTTCGTATGTTTTCTATAAAGAAATATTTAAATCACAATCTAATTCAAAGCACTTATTGCTGGGTGTAGGAGCTAATGCTGTTAGTGCTTGCTCTGGTGCATCCTGGGAAACCGGCCATTATCTAACCATAAACAATGATACAACTCAGCTGCTAAACGTAATGATAATCAGACCACCACTGTGATCATAGAGGGTAATTATCGAATCAATAGACATAAGCAAAAAATGAGATAGGGCCAGATAACAGTTGGTTGCATTCCTCCCCCGGTTTATGACATGCAGTGAATGTAGCATTATCTGGCCAGTAATGACAGCAAGGAGTCTATGAATAACTCTAGCGCTTGCTCCCTGATGCGAGTTTCACAGATTAACGTCCTGGAAAGGGTTCACATCAGATAATTCCCCGTTTATGACCCATTTATGACTGTCATATTTCATTTCTACGAGTTGCTGCAGATATCATAGTCCTTCCAAACACAAACTCTTTATATTTCTGGTGGCTACATGGTGGATTAGACACAGTCTTATCCATCTGTAACCAACCCTGGAGACTCTGGATGGTGAACGCAGCTTATCTTCATTGGACATAGTGACCCGAGCAAGTCAAGGAGGTGTTTACAGAGTGGCAGCATGGCATGAGGCATTGATTGAGGTGCCTGAGTGCGTCAAGAGCGAGCGTAATCAGGAAGCCGAGAGCTTTCAGGCAGACAGAACAATTGAACGGTCAAAAAATAAAATGTTTTTCTCTCCCCATTTACCAGATTTCAATGTCAATAATATGTTCCTCTCAGGGATTTTCTTTGCAGTGATGGAACACATACTGTACTCTGTGTTTTTTATTTAGTACATAAAGGAGATGGAAAACAGGGAAAGACATAACGAGTGTGAAGATAAATGAAAAAGAGACCCAAGAACTGTGGAACGAGCTGGAAAATAATCCATCCAAACCCAGAGAGGCCAAGAGAGAAAAGAGAAGAAGGAAGGGAGAGAAAGAGCTGCTCTACAACCATGACAAACAGGAAAAAGAAAAGCGAGAGAGTGTTGAATGTCATGTCAATGTTCCATGCAGCAAGAGACAGATTTCTCATTTTTATACACCAACGCAGTTCAAGATGAATAATTCAATTAGAATGAGCGAGGCTCTTTTATTACATGATAGCATCACATTGTATTCACAAGTTTAATCAAAACATCCATGAATGTTATTTCATAACCAGGTGAATGATGCTTTCCCTACAATGCTGCATCCTCTCTAGACCATATGTTATTTCTGAATGTTTGATCACGCTGTCACTCGTATTATCTACATTACTGGTGGTTGGCTTAGCAGAGACTTAGAATGGGCTTAGAACAAGACCCATAGGAAGAGCAGTCAAAGAAAACAGACATCTGTGATCAGGATAGTTGTCATCATCTGGAGACTTAATTTTCTCACTGACATTTGGTGTGGGACCTGATAATTAACTGGCCTTTTGATTTGCAAGTTATTCATAGCGTCTGTGCATAAGGTTGTTGATTAGTTAACAGGCCAACAACAAACAGGAATATGCTGTATTTATTCTTCTTTAGCCCACAAGCTGTTTTCTCAGACACACAAAACATGGAAGGAACATTGTTTTAATTGAACTGCTTGAAGATGATGAGAAATGTTTACGTAGAAAACAACAACCTATACAGCTTCAATTTTCTCAGGAATTCAGACCTCTGGGCACACTTTGGATTTAAGAGAGTGTTTAGCTGAAGACCATGGAGCTGCCTGCACTGCCTCACACAGGGCCAAACGGACAGATTTTCCTCTGGATGGGGCTACTGGAGGTGGAAGGTGGGCAACAGAAGGAGGAAAGCATGCCCGTTCTTCCACCACCTGCTTCTGAGGAGGAGTGAAGAGGATCTGGGGCACAAGGCTGTATAGCTGGGAGAGTAACGTGGCAACTGCATGAGTCCAGGCAGGAAGATTGGTACTGGGGGTGAAAAGCAAGAGGGCATGGATAATGTGGAGCGGCAGGCACAGCAGAACTAAAAGGGAGAGGGACAGAGCCAGGGAACGGACCCTGAGGGAGTCATGTTTAGTGGGGTCTGCATGACTGAAAGGAGTCTTCCTGGGCCTGATGCATAGCAGGTCAAGGTAAATGACCAGCAGGCAAAGCAAGGGGAGCATGAACACTGTCATCCCATGGACATAGACCAGGAACTGGGGACTGAAAATGATGTCAGGGGCGCACACTCCCCAGTGGCTGCTGTGAATCTCAGCATAGGTGAAGTTGTGCATGTCTTCCACATAAAACTTTGACAGGAAGCCTCCGTATGGAAGGTACTGTCCAATGACCTTGCGGTCATGGTGGTACTTAGGCGGTGGGGAAGGGGTAAGATGGGGTAAAGAGGTGGTCCAGTTGCCGTCCAGCCCGAGGCCAGCTGTGTCCGAACCAGTCTTGCCTCTTCTCCAGGTGTCGAGGATGTCCGAGCCGATGAACTGGGCGAAAGAGGACAGAACCGAGCCCACCCAGCACAGCAGAACCACACAGAGAGCTCGTTGACGGGTCATCACTGAGGAATATCTGGCATTCACAAACATGTGGAGGTGGACATGTTTGAATAACGTTTATAAAACTGCACTCAAATGCCCTTAAACTGAAGAAAGAAATTAACATGATCAGTTCCTACAGTCCTACACTGCCTCAAAATTCATCTCTCAATAACACCAAAATACATATGACTCACCTTAGCAAAAGGGCATTTTCATTTTAAAATTATTTTCTGACTATTGGAAGAGATCTGCTTCTGAATTATGTGTACAAAAATCCCATCTTATTGGAGACCATCAAAAAAAGACATAATACTGTCTCTCTTCCACTGAAAGACTGGATTTGTAGGTCACTGTCAATCAAACATCGAATAGCCTCAGAGCCTTTGAGCCTATTGATAGTTACTCACCCCTGTCTCTCAAATGGCGGTATAAGCAGTGTGTAATAAAAAGCAGCCTTATGAGCAGGGATAAAACAGCCTATTTTGATGTAACAGTATGCCATACAATGGCACATCGTGAAATGTTTGCTGCTCTTTTTTTACTCATATTAATTTGCTTCCTTTCCTGCTGAAAGCACGCTTGAAAGTGTTGACTTGTCCCACCCACATTTCACCCTCACCCAACCACATACAAGAAAGTATTAAAGAATGTAGTATGTGATGCTTTATTATTATGTTTCTGAGAAAAATATCTTATGCATTTTATGCAATGTATCCTAATAGTATTTATGTTAAATTAGATCTAAACTAGCTGCCAGCTAACTCTGGTGCATCTACTTTTAATTGTGCGCAGTCCCTGCAAAAATAAAATGCTTAAACTGACTTCTCGACTCACCTGTCTGCCAAGTGATACTGCAGGTGACTGTCCAGTGTAAGCATCATTAACAGGAACATGGTAAACTGCCTGGCCAGCAGGGGGCAACACACCAAGATTATGCATGTGTACAGACACTGTGGGGTTCGCAGGTTGAGTAACACTCTCACAGGGACCCCGACTGCACCCCCTACAGCACCCACCCAGCCCAGGCACAGCCGAAGACAGCATGAGACACTCCCGGGTTGGGGCCTGGCCCCCTGGGTTCCCTCCTGGACATCAGCCACTGTACTGCTGCCACTGACCGCCATGCACAACCTCACACTCACCACAATTAAAGATACAGATAGGATGCACTGGCACAGGGCGTACAGCCACAAAAACTCCATGTCTGGGGAGATTAAAAAAGACAGAGACAGATAAAGGCAAAGGGTACAGTTTAAAAAGTAATTACTGATAATGATGTGAAAGAGCAAAAATGAAAGAAAAATGTATAGATGCTTATGCAAATACAGCATAATTCATTCTCACTCTAGTTGCCACTCCTGCCCTACATCCAACATGTGTCTTTCAGCAAAGACCCTGCAGCGTTAACTTGCATTTCTATTCTTGCAAAGAATAGAAAGAATACAAATGAGAACTGAGTGACAAAGGGTAGAGGAAATGTAGAGGTTAAGCACAGGGGTGTAGGTCACAGATGTGGAAGGATAGAGAATATGATGTGAATGTGATGAAGATGTGAAAGTTTACACTATTAGCAGAGAGACGGGCAGGGGGAGAGTAGATATTTTGATAGGTATAGGAGAGCTGTAAACGTGCCTAGAGAGTGAAAAGGTCAGGCCAGACCAGACTTGACAGAACTTCTCCACAGAGGATGTGAGCACCATGCAAACATAGAGCAATGAGCACCAAGCTGGGTGGTAAAATACTGTTAACACTCTCTTTTCTTTCCTGTTTTGCTGTTCTCTGTTTTGCCTCTCATCTCCCATGGCCCACCATTCGCACACTCACACCCCCTGAAACACAAACAAGCCTAGACATTTATGCATAAATACATAAACACTTACACTCAATCACACAAGCGCACACCACACTCCCGAGTGAGTATTTCCAGCAAATGCATTCAAAAATGATTGGCAGCTAATTTTAGTGCATTTTCAAACAATGGTCTCACATAAAGCGGAGTGGATGAATATGGAAAAAGCTGATTTGCCAGAGCAATATAACACCTGTCCAATTAGTTTGAACTTTTCAGAACATTCTGCGTCAGTCGTCACTTTTTTCTAATAATCGTAACTGGCTGAAATCACCTCTTTATACCATTTCATAATCCCTTTACACAGTTGTCTCCTGTCTCACGTCTTGAAGGGCCTTGGCAAAATTGATTTACTGAAGAAATGAATGGAGTTTAATCCACCTTGTGTGAGTTTTCAATTCAAATTAGTGGCTGGTCACTCCCAGTGTAATTAATTTGCCTTAATTAATGAATAAAGCTCTTTGAAACAACATGTAAGCTGTAGGGCCAAAGCTTTCAGCATGGTCAGAGTTTTTAGAGAGTTGAAAAGTCAGGATGTTGATATTATATCAAAGCAGTAAATTAGGAAAAAGGGTACAGTTACCTGTTGTGAAGCCCTGCGATGACACAGATTATACAAAGCTCTATAATCTATCCTCTAGATGATTTGGCTGCCTTTTTATTTCCCTCCAGGATCTCTATCTCTTACTCTCTCACTTTAAGCTGTCTGCCCCCACTGACAAGGTATAAACCTGATTCATAAACCTCTGCTTATCCACCTGCCTTTTATCTCTCTCTCCTGTCTCTGCAAACATATCAACTGTGTCAATGTTGGAGCATGTTGCTCTTTACATCTGAGATGTGCAAAGGGCAACACCACCTCCACCAGCTAGGGAAATATGTAAATAAAGCACACACACATATTTGAGCATGTACACACATATGTAGAAATAAGGTTTATTCATCGCTCTTATCAAAACCTTGTTACTCAGATTTTCCTTGATTTCTCCAATTTCTCCAATCTCCAAAAGAAAATTAAGAGGTAGCTCTTTACTCCAAAGACAATGTGTTTTTTGATGGAGTTGGGATGAGTTGATGATGATGAAGAAGAAGAAGAAATGCAAATGCAGCTTAATTGAACTGTAGGACAGTTATGGCCTGGAAAATGTGCTTTATATTTCCAGAAATTCACCCAAGCGTATCATATGTTTATACAAATAATTCTCCCACACAAAAGGGCCAGGCTCCAGGCAGGTGCACACTGAGCCCAATTAAGCCGTATTTCACAAAAACATACCCACAATATAAATAAAAAACAAAGATGAACTAAGTCACTTTTGCCTGCTGCAATTTTGAAGATAGTTGGTTAATTGAAAGTGGGAATCCTGAGGAGGGCAGAGGGAATACAGATTACACAAGTAGAATCCTAATAAGTAAATACTATAGGCTATTACAATAATACAGTCTATCTTTTCTGTAGCCTATACCCTCATTTTTTTGTGGCACCAGAATCTCAAATCTCAATCTCAAAATGAACTCTGCCTCTGTCGTTTTGTTTACGATTACAATTCTTAACTGTTCACGGTAAAACAGTACAAGCTGTATTTCAGCGAATATGGGAGATCAAAACGTCTAGTCTGTGCTTCTCGAAGTTTACCTTTATCACAATTATAACGTAGCCGGTAGATGTCATAGATAAAGCCTAGCCTAGGTAGATAGATGTATTATGTCTATGGATGTGATGAGCTGCATCGATGGAAAAAAACAACGCTCCAGTCTCGCGTAATGGAACGAGATTTGCCCGTTTTAACATCAGTTGGAAACCCCGTTCCACCCTCTTCCCTTCGCTGTCCACAAGCAAGGTAAAGCGCTAGATTTCTTCCTCGGTTATGTGAAACTAATTTGCTTCAAAATTATAGCATTTACCCACGAAAGGTGGTCAGCTGGGATATAACGTACAGAGTAATACATTGGTTGAGCTTTACGTGAAGATATTAGACTTGTTTGTTTGTTACTTATAAGGATTTTTCTTGAATGTTGCGCTCATAGAATAGGTCCTGTTTGTGATGGCTGCCCCCATGCTACCTCGTTGAGGCCCGCTAGCTAGTGGCTAACGTTAGCTGTCCCAATCTAGCTTTGCGTTTCTTGCTAAAATGTAAAGTAAATATGCATATTGCCAACATGGATATCACTTGAAGGGTTTAGAGATCTCCGTGAATTGTCTTTGTAAATGGCTAGGGTTTCCGACTAAATGGTGCTTGTCCTGAGACTGGTCAGCTAACGTTAGTCAGTCAGCGGTTAACGTTACATCCTTGCTGTAAGGGGAAGCCAATGCTGGTTGAACGCGTGTGACCAAGATCCCTCACACATGTAGCAAATGTATCAGACCTAAATTGTTGGCTTGGTGCTTGGGTTGTTAAATTGCCATTTCGATTTTAGCAATTAGCTACATCAGTACGTTAAGAGAGCGGGTCAGTCATGTCCACACATCATAGTCGGATTTGATAACCCCGAAGAAACTATGTCATTATGCATCTCGCACGTTTTATTTACGTTAGATTATAGCTAGATACAACTAATAATAAAACTTTATTTCTGTAGAACTTTTCTTAACAAGATTACAAAGTGCTTTACAGAAAAAATATTAAAAACAAACTATAACAATGAAAAAAAATCCCCAAAAACAGGGATCATTAAACATTAACATCGAAGGATAAAGTTAAAAATGTATAAATGTATAAATGGACCAAGGAGAGATGATAAACCTAACATTACATATTCATAAACCATTTCCTTATAAAGTTTTAAAAATGCTAATGTGGGTGTCTGATTCAGTAGGCAGTGTTCCACAGTTTGGGGGCTCTGACAGCAAAGTCCCAGTCACAACAGAAATGCATCCACTGATCTAAGCAAAAGCACATAGGTGGTCAATAAATCCTTCATATAATTTGGAGCAAGTTTATTTAATGCTTTAAAAAAGTTATTACAATTTTAAAATCAATATGGAACATGACAGGCAGCCAGTTGGCTAGCACAGGAGAAACTGTTTTCCGACTGACAGCGTTCACATGGTCGGGATGCGTGTTCTTCCTCTGTTATATTGGTGTTTGGCATAACAACTTGTTGCATGACTGCCACCAACGGTTGGCCGTAGCCTAGAGCATCAGGTGTGTGAAAATGTGGAGGCCACAATAACAAAAGATTTGCTGCTGTTTTCTTATACGAGCATCCAAACAGCACATGGGCAGATGTTTGTTTGTGTTATCTGCAGGACAACAAACGGGAAAGGACACGGATAAGTTTTCATACATAGGCCTATTTATGAATAATTTGAAACATGTTATGTCTGTATATTTCTTGGCAGAGGCGTTTGTCGACAATAAACAGTTTGTCATTGAAATATGTTCAGTGAACCAAAGTTGCCTACATCAAACGTCAGTTGTCAACGCGTCACCAACTGGGAAACTCGGTTAGCAAAATCTAGCCCCAGTTTCCCACCTCTGATTCCCATAAAAAGTGATGTGAATGATGACGTTTTCACTCGGAAAAATGTTTTTCTGATGTCCATGAACGCACGTTAGTCAGTGAAGGGAGCTCTGGCTGCATCATCATCATCAGTGCATTACCATAGACGAGAAGAGAGAAATTAAGCTGAAAGAAGCATGCCTAAAAAAAGTCTTTACTTGCAGATCAAAAGAGTGATCTGCCTCAAATATTATGTTAAAGATCACGTTGGGCATGAAGATCACATTATTTCTAACGGACAGTGAACAGCATCCTTAAGGATTTGTATTTGAGTAACTAACTCGCAGTCTATTCCTGTGTGTGTCAGCAGTTGATTTATGTAACGTGAATGTCTGTCTTTTCTATCTTATTTAGATGCCAGGTGTCACAGTGAAAGACGTCAACCAGCAGGAGTTTGTCCGTGCCCTGTCGGCTTTCCTGAAAAAGTTAGTATTCTGTTTTCCACACATCTTATTATTGGAATTTCTAAAAGACAATGCACCCTCAAGTGATCATATGTAATTGTAGTTTTTGTCGAACTTATTTATTTACCTTAATTTACCAGAATATAATGTTTAGCTGTATGCAGTGCTAACAAAGTTAGTTTGCTACACACTTCTCGACTGTCCCCAGGTCAGGAAAGCTGAAGGTGCCTGACTGGGTGGACCTCGTCAAGCTGGGTAAGCACAAGGAGCTGGCCCCCAGCGATGAGAACTGGTTCTACATCAGAGCCGGTAAGTCCAATTATTTATGTTCCTTCCCACTGACCTCTGAATGGTCTCTTTTGACACTAGAAAGACAAAGATTTTTGTAAATGTTCCAAGATGGTTGCATAAGTATTTATACAACACAGCAATTTAATTCACCCACATGCTGGTGTTAGGAAGCTGATGCTCCCCCAATGATTCTTACTGCATTTAATGTCTCTAAGTGGGTTTATATGTAGAAGTTTATAGATTCCATGTGGTAATTTGTGGCTGTCATGAATGCAGCATGGGCATACTTTCATAAATGTCAGCACAAATCCTGCTGTGATTTGATACCCATTTAAATGTCTCTTTTTTTTTCTTTTTTTTTTTTTTGTGATCTCAAGAATGATTGACCGCCTATTAAAGAACAGTGCTTCTGCAATTTTATGAAATGTTAGGAAGTTGTAATAACACTACTTAGCAGAGCTGTCTGCTCCACTGAACTCAAGGGAACGGTCGTCCGCTCTCTGTCCCCTTTGAGGGTTAGCAACTGGATAGGGATGTAATGGTATGAAAATTTTACCTCACGGTTATAGTGAAGAAAATATCACGGTTTTCGGTATTATTGCGGTATTTATAAAAGTTTGTTCAATATGTTCAGAAAGCACTGATAGGCCTACCCAAGCTGAAAACTGGCCCGCTGTAGGGTAAGAAATGAACCAGAGACATCAGACTTTGAGATCCAGGAAGATTTATTTACAACTCCAACATGAAGTTAACTATGAAGTTGTATTTGATGTTACATGTGAAGTTGGATGTGGTTCTGAAGTATAAGCAAATAATGCATATTAATAAGCATCTGACTTACTATGAACATTATTTACTAAAACTAAATGTTATAGCCACCAGCATATAACAAGAAACCATACTAAGAATTACATTCATTTCTCTGTAATAATTAACATAAATGTAACATTGCTCAGTAACACAAACTGAGAATAAGCCACATCTATTACAGCACACATATCCATAACGGACTAATGTAATACACCTTTTAATAGCTAAGCACGGCTGGATCCACAGCGCTAGTCTGTTTACTGGCGATTGCATGTTGCTAGCAAATTGCCCTTACACAACCTGAATATCAACACATGGCTGCACAAGTAATATTAAACAATCAGCTATGCAATAAGAAACACAGCAACAGCAATATTATCAAGGCGATAATATAGCTCTCACTCCAAATAAATGTAATGTCGTAACACGGGCTAAACTTATCCACATTGTAGCAGAACACTTATTGAAATATGAATAAACGTAGGTTAAACCTTTACACAGATAACGAGGCAGTTAAACCCATGACGGTTCAGCAAGCTACAGAATAGTTTTAACTTATGTTCTGGGCTACACACATGACTTCAAGTCCGAAAACCGGAATGATGAGTGATTGGTAGGAGATCAAAGCGCTGACTCTCGTCACTGATTGGTCAATCAGAGAGAGACCTTTTTTACAAGGCTGATAAATGTCAGGAGCGCTGTCATCTCCTCCTCACGCCATGATTCCAACATCAAGAAACGTACTGTAGGCTACGCAGTGCGCCCGCACGGAAACTTCAGGAGACTGATGATGAAGCTGGCATCATGCAGTTTCCACACCGTGGTAATCCACCGTGATATTTTAAATAAACGCTAATTGTTATCAAGATTTTTACCGTGGTTTACTGTTACACCGGTAATCGTTACATCCCTACAACTGGAATAGTGACAGGACGTCATCGCCGTGCGAAGTCATGACAACCAAATAAACAACGGCGCGAGTACAGCATTTTCTCCTCATGCAGAGTGACAAACGGGGACAAAAGCCTTGACTACTGATTTACCATGAAAACCCGTGAAATATGACCACTAGTAGCTTGGAAAATAGTGTTATGGGCACTGAATTTGATAAATTTAGTGTTTATCAGAACCCACATGAGACGAGAAGCTAGTGCCTCCTTGTGGTTTGTCTGCCTCACTCCACGGTGCAGGGCTTCACTTAACGTTAAAAGTGGACATATTATGCTTTTTCGTATCATCTACAATGTTACGTCGGATTTTCATGTTAAATGTGCTCAAATAATGAGGTAAACGTATTTTAGAGAAACCCCTGTGAGCTAAAACGTTCATATTTCAAGCTGTTCTGAACGCTCCGGTTTCAACAGTTTTTTTACCTAACTCTAAGCCAGCCTTCTATGATTGGTCATCTGCTGCAGGTAGGCAGGTCTAGTGTTATTTCTTTTATTTTATTTTTTACTAAGCTACTGCGGTGTTAACGCTAACGGCTTGAAAATGTCATCTTGGCTGCCAGTGTTAAATTCTGCCCAATTCAGGGTCACATTACTCCTAAACATTCCCGTTCATGTAATATTTGGTCAAAAAGCCTTTATCTGCGTTTATTGACTGTAGAAAGTGCTGCTATATTCTATTAGTCTTAGTTCTAAATAGAGTGCCCACTGCTAACTATAGTAGCTGCATGCTAACGGCAGAGATAAGTTATCATCTTGGCTGCCAATTTGTTAAATTCTCTTCCGTATTTCGCGTCGCGTTCCTGCTGAAACATTTCCGATTGGGTAGCGTTTAGTTCAGAGCCTTCATCTGCTTCTTTCCATTACGTTAGCCTAGTGCAAACTATTAAGTAGCTACACACTAACGTGAGATAGCTGTAATCCTGACGGCCAATGCTGGTCATTTCTCCAGAAATTTGGAGTAAAATTACTGTTGGGACATGTGCAGTTGTGTAGTTTTTGGTTTAGAAGCCTTTTTGGGGGATTTTTCATGGTACACAGTCCTGCTATAAAGGTACTCCGTTGCAGTAGCTCCAGCTGCACAATATCCTGGAATGTAATTGTAAGACATATGATGCTTTTGAGAAACTATTGCAAACCGTTGCTAAAAAGGAACTACACGCTGTATTCACTTAGGTCAAAGTCCTGAACTGGCTTCCATTTTTTTTAAACGTTAAAGACAACTATTTCTTCTATTTAGAGCTGGGCAATATATCAATTATATCAATATCGTGATATGACACTAGATATCGATTTTGGGATATCGTAATATGGCATAAGTGTCGTCTTTTCCTGGTTTTTAAGGCTGCATTACAGTAAAGTGATATCATTTTCTGAACTTACCAGACTGTTGTAACTGTTCTATTATTTGCCTTCACTCACTTAGTCATTATATCCACATTAGTGATGATGATTTAAAAAAAAATCTCATTGTGTAAATATTTTGTGAAAGCGCCAATAGTCAACACTACAATATTGTTGCGGTATCGATATTGAGGTATTTGGTCAAAAATATCGTGATATTATCGCCCAGCCCTACTTCTATTATCATAGCTTAAAGGTGTAATTGAAATTAAGGTTAAACACACTGCTGATGATGTACAAGTTCTTCACTGTTTATCTCTGACCTCAGTGCTTTGCTCATAAAATAAACTTAAAACAAAAAGTAAGCAAATTTGTGTTTGGTAGGTTATTTCTCTGTGGTAACAATGCTTTTTGGCAATAAATCTTATATCGTTGGAAAACCTGTTTAGTTCCCTTTCAAATGGTGCCCTATTTGTAAGGAACATGCATTTGTGGGATGAGAAACACAGCTGAGTATGTGGGTTGCGCCCATGAAAAATTTGCCAAATCTTCTCTGCCAATGCCAAACAGCTTATTCTGCCATTGACTCGTTTGGTGGATTGGATGATTTGAAGTTTGAAGAAACAAGACATATTGGCAATTTAACAATGTATTCATTTAACAAACAGGAGCCTCAGTAGCGTGTGGAAGAACCATACACAGCCACGACAGCCTGGCACCTCCTCCTCATGCTGGTCACTAGCCTGGTCACACACTGCTGTGGGATGGCATCTCATTCTTCAATCAGCATTTGTTGCAAGTCAGCCAACGTGGTTGTGTTGGTCACTCTGGCACAAACCGCACGCCCAAGCTGATCCCACAAGTATTCAATGGGGTTGAGGTCAGGACTGCTGGCAGGCCATTCCATCCTCTCCACTCCCACATTCTGGACGTAGTCTCTGATAAACCCTGCTCTGTGGGGACGAGCATTGTCATCTTGGAGGATAGAGTTTGGTCCCAGACTGTGGAGATATGGGATGGCCACTAGTTGTAGAATCAGGCACCTGATTGTCAGCACCTGGGGGTACCAGAAAACATTGTTACCACAGAGAAATAATCCACCAAACACAAATTTCCTTACTTTTTGTTTTAAGTTTATGTAACTGCGCTACTTATTCATTTTCATTTATTGATTTGTTACCGAGGCCAGAAGCCCACTTATCCAAACGTCTATTTTACCATGTTGAGAGGGTACCCTCAAAGCAACATATTGTTACTAATGCCACATCATAAACACCCTCATCTCTTCTGCCCCTACAGCATCCACAGTCCGCCACCTGTACCTCCGTGGAGGTGCTGGTGTTGGCTCCATGACCAAGATCTATGGAAGTCGCCAGAGGAATGGAGTGTGCCCTGCCCATTACAGTGTAGGATCCAAGAATGTGGCTCGTAAGGTGCTGCAGGCCCTCGAGCTGCTCAAGATGATTGAGAAGGATCCCAATGGGTGAGTGCCTCTATTGATTGCCTGTTAGAGTGGAAATTAAGTGTTCACAGACACAAAACTGTTTAAAAAAAATACACTATGAAGAGGCACTTTTTGAATTTTAAATCTGAGACTTGTTTGGAAATGTATGTATAATCTTTGTACATGCAGTACATGCAGCTGATGGCATGCATGAGTTGGCATGCGCATGATGTGGTGTGTTTTTGGGCTAATGTGGGCATAGAGATGTAACTATTAGCGGTGTAACGGTAAACCACGGTAAAAATGTTTTAAAAATTAGCGTTTTCATTTAAAATATTCTCACGGTGGATTACCACGGTGTGGAAACTGCGTATTCCCAGCTTCATCCGAGTCTCCTGAAGTTGCTGTGCGGGTGCACTGCGTAGCCTACAGTACGTTTCTTGAAGCGGGAATCATGGCGTAAGGAGGAGATGACAGCGCTCAGGACATTTATCAGCCTTGTAAAAAGGCCATAGTAACACTTACGCTCTCTCTCCTGAGATGATTGACCAATCAGTGGCAAGAGTCATTCTTAGTATTGCTTCTTGTTATATGCTGGTAGCTATAACATTTAGTTTTGGTGAATAATGTTCATAGTAAGTCAGATGCTTATTAATGTGCATTATTTGCTTATACTTCAGAACCACATCCAACTTCACATGTAACATCAAATACAACTTCATAGTTAACTTCATGTTGGAGTTGTAAATAAATCTTCCTGGATCTCAAAGTCGGACGTCTCTGGTTCAAGTTCTTACCCTACGGACAGCGGGACAGTGTTTCAGTAGCCAGTGTTCAATCGTTTTTGCAAGCCTATTGCCTATATTTTTGTAATTTATAATAAATTGTTACACTTTTTGAAACTATTTCAGCTTGGGTAGGCCTATCAGTGCTTTCTGAACATACTGAACACACTTTTAAAAATAGCGCGATAATACCGGAAATGTGATAATTTTGGTCACTATAACCGTGAGGTTAAAATTTCATACCGTTACATGCATAAGCTTGAATTTTGCCAACGAGTATGGATGGAGTATTGACATGTGGCTTTCCCTGACTATAATAATGTGGCCAATGTGGCGTAAAGAAGTATTTATTGAAGACTTAAGCATTTTGTCTATGGATTTTTAAGTTGTGTAGGTTGATGTATTCTGTTATGTTCCCTCATTCTCCTGTTTTAATGTGTGCTGTTCTCATTCTCAGTGGTCGCAGACTTACCGCCCAGGGGACCAGAGACCTGGATAGAATTGCTGGCCAGGTGAGAAACTAACTTCACTAATTCTGTTGGCATATACACACTCAAGTAACTTGTGTATTTGAGTACTTGGATTGTCAGAAAGTCTGAGTAAAACCATACGTAGAGGTGAAACTTTCAAAATGATGAAAGTTGTTTTAATACTTGATAATGACTTAAGCATCTCCTGGATGCATCGAGTGCCATGTACTGTATAAATGGATCAGCTGATGAAGTTTACTGATCAAAGTGCATGCCAATTATTTATTAAGACTATTGTAGTAGTAGTAGTAGTAGTAGTAGTAGTAGCGGTGTACTCAAATGTATCCTGTTTTTTTTTTTTATGTGCAGTTACTCATACGTTAGTATGTCTTTTAACATGGTGCACTCATCACCTGCGGTACACAAAGGGCCAAGCCTGATAAAATGAAATTATGGTTGACAAACAATAGGAGGGGTGCAGAAACGGGTTGTAACAGACCTTTTTTTGAGACGTTTATTAGACAATTTCATTCAGAACGCTTACAATTTATACAATAGCCTTATACATTAAGAGATTAAACTAGGTCTGTGAAGCGAGTTGTGTAGTCTGATTGTTGGCTTAGTTCATGTTTTATCATGACAGTTGTAGTAAGAGCATTTCCTTAATGCAGCAGAGGTCTGTTGTAGCAGTAAAGACCTCTGGCAGTCACAAACAATCCTAGTGGCTGAGAATTGAATCCCAGCAGACCTTTCTTACCTGTCTCTAATTGTTTCCTCCCGTCTCAATAATGAAAAACACAAATGGGAGTGGACTTACCACTGGTTTAAATGGTATCCATTGTGCCAAGGAGTTTTAGTATGTGTGCTACAGCCTGGTCTAGCCTACTGCTAGTTTAAATGCTCCAGTATCAGGCTCCTGAGCCGTTGAATATCATCGCAACCTCATACTGGCCAGGTTTTTTTTTTTTTTTTATGACTGGCTGTGTATGACACATTCTGGCATTTAATGATTTAGTGATGTTCAGACACACGGGGGGGATGATGCCTTAAGCGGGTGTGATCACAGAAATACCATCCCTTTGCTTTGATGAGACACCCTGTCTGTTGCTAGAGCACACGGCCCCAGTGTCACTTCAGTATGCAAGGCTTTAGGAAGCACTTGTCCTTGGGCAAATTTTCCTGCCAGCCAAGTGAATTATGTGTCTTGTGTGGCACACTACTGGCACTGTTTGTTTGCCTACTAAAAAACAAATCACAGTTGGGCCGTGTCAAAAATCAGGAGAGAGGCAGCAGTGTTGTGATAATCCAAGGGTAAAGGGGGTAAACATGTGGAGGGAATTACATGCTTGGCAAGTCTGCCGTATGGCACCAGTTTTCTCCTTGTTTACCCATGCTAATGAGCAGTATACAGATGAGCAGACCTGGGCCTAACTCTGCCTACCTGCAGCACAAACGCATGTTTGTGTGGCTCTGCTACCTCCTCACAAATCCCCTTTGTGTTGTAGTTTCTGATAGCTTTTTAAGAGTGATGCTTTTTCTGCCATGTACTGTCAGAAGACTATTCATGGTGTTCTTGGCAGCAACTGAAACAGTTTCTCCTCCAAACTGTTCACTTAAGTGCCCATGAAATTGCATTTTGATAGTATTTTATTCCTTAAGTTGCACATTTCCTGTTCAAACACAATATTGGAGTGGGTTTTAATGTGAGAAATTTACAAGTAAATGGTAAACCAGAAGAATATTAGGCAGATGGGAATTTACATTTGATCGCTATTACGGTACACAAATTATAGTTAAAATAGTTTAGATCATTTGCACAGTCAATGGCAGTATGAAACTATTAATTTATTTATTTTTTGCCACAGCAAGTAATTGGATTTCAATTGAAAGACAACACAAGTTTTCAAAGGCACTGAAACGCCTCGTCTGCTCTTGGACTTAATTTATGAATATGCCTCATGTTTTTTTTTTTTTTTTTTTTTTTTTTTTTCTCATGTTTTTTTTTTTTTTTTTTTTTTCACAGGTCGCAGCTGCAAACAAGAAAACTGTTCAATAAATCTTTTTTGGAGAAAGTCAAGCGCTGTGTGGTCTCTTTGTCTTTTAATTTATGTAAACAATGAAGATGAACCCAAGAGCATTATTGGTCTGATTAGTATTTTTGAAGTACTCCGCTCACATTGTCGGACTAAGAAATTGCTTGAATGGGTCTTTGGGCTATTATTTTAATGCTGTTTAGTCAAATTTATTGGCAAGAGAGGACACTTCTAAGGACGAGATAGTTGCCCTGATGAGCTATTTTCTATTAAGTATAAACACTTGGAATTGAGCTGGCTAGAGGAAAGCAAACTGCTGCATGAAATCATCCTAGCGGATTTAAATGCCACTTAGTTTAAAGGGCAGCAAATGACCATGGGTGTTTTCAGATCCTCTAACAAGCAAAAGCTAACGATGGGGTGCGGTTTTGAAAAGGCTTCCTTGGTGCTCCCATCAGTGAGACAATAGTCTCATCAGTGGCTAAACGCTCTCTTCTCACAATGCACTTTCCTTCCATATAGGGCTGGGCAATATATCTCTATTAAATAAACATCGCTATGAGGCTGGATATCGTCTTAAATTTTGGATATTGTGATATGACAAGTGTTGTCTTCCTGGTTTTAAAGGCTGCATTACAGTATGTAATTTTCTGAACTTGCTAGCTGTTTTATCATTTGCCTTTACCCACTTAGTCATTGTATTCACATTTTTGGTGATTATCATCAAAACTTTCATTGTTAATATCTAGTGAAGGCTCCAATAGTCAACCCTGCATCAATGTATTTGGTCAAAAATATATTTGGTTTTCCATATCGCCCAGCTCTACTTCCATATCTGTCTTTTTTCTTGTATCAGAGGGAGTTTGTACAGATTGCTCCATGATACTGTGATGACAAAGGAATAAAACACCGTGGAGTAGCTGAGGCAAGTTGCTCCCTGGACGCTGTATGTGGCTGTCCGCTGCTCCTAATGGTTGGGATGGGTTTAATGCAGAGATTAAATTTCACTACATTGTACTGTATGGTTGTATGTGACAAATGTTTTTTTTTTTCTGGACAATTCAATAACCATTAAAGAATGGTCTCATGATTTAGTGGTGTCATTCAGGGCCACAGTGCCACCTAGAGACTGATACAGACCAATAGCAGGTTCTTAAACCAACTTGATAATGTTAAAAGCATTGAACAAATAGTGTACATTTACTATTTGACATTATCGCTGCCAAGATAACTGGGATATTTGGGAAACCGTTTGACAAGAAACTACTCATTTAATGTGTGTAGGGGTGATGGGTGGCTCATCTAAAGCAGGCCTTTACTGCTACTTGCACCTAATTTGTCTTATTAAAGAAGCCTAAGTAGTATATTGAGTTTATAGTTGAATCTACAAGTCTTTTCTAAAATGTATGACTTAAATATTGGGTTTCCACTTAAGTCAAGTTGATACAATATATTGCGCTTTTCTGAAGACACTTGCATGTTCTGTGTGCACAAAGCTTAATCAGTGAGAGCACTTGACAGATTTAATTTGGTGGTGCTTCTGGAATCCTGCAGAGGGTGCCAAAGCCTATAGAATATCTATCATGGCATTGGCTATATAGTATGTATATGCACTTTGGGGTGATTTACTCTGAGGTGCCTAGTCATGGACTAAAATCAGTAGCACTTATTAATCGAATGGCCCCAGCCTGTTTCTAAGGAAAAGTTGGTTATAAATAGATGCAGTATTTATAAAAAAAAAAAGTCTGAAATTGTACAAGTGTTTGAGGTGCAGATTAGAGATGGCCCGATACCACTTTTTTGCTTCCCGAAACCGATTCCGATACCTGAACTTGTGTATCGGCCGATACCGAGTACCGATCCGATACCAGTGTGTCATATATTTTATTATGTTTTAACAGCTGTATCCCTGTATGGATGTGATATTATTTCTATCAGGTTAAACTCTTTGTGAAACATGAACAAACACAAACAATGAATGCCGTAGAACTTTCTTTTATTCTCCAGTTTGACAGTCAGTTATAACGGAAAAGAACATAAATAAACTACTTTAATGTAGATTTTCTTTAGGGCTTTATTACGTGGTATCGGATCGGTGCATAAACTCCAGTACTTCCCGATACCGATACCAGCGTTTTATGCGGTATCGGAACATCTCTAGTGCAGATGAGTGCATAGAGCAGTCGATCCTACATTATGTGTGATATACACTCCTCAAATTGGGTTTATCGTAACAGCTTCAGGAGATTACCACAGGAATGTGATGTGTAGTAGGACCAATTGACTGTAAAAAAAACAAACAAACATCCACTCTCTTTTCTCACCCATTTTCATCTTGCTTGCTTTTGTCATACCTTAGCTAGCCTTGAGGCAACAGAAGTACAAGCACAACCAAGTAAGAAGGGGGGGAGAGGGGGTGCAGTGTTCATGTATATCTGTGTCCCCTTTGAGATAATACAGATTGCTTTTATATTGTTGGCTCAATTTTTAAGTCCAGATATAAAGAGTAACCAGAAGGCATTGTTTGCTGACAGGGCTGAGCTGTTGTACACAGCCTGCTGTACTCACAGTGTGTGTGTGTGTGTGTGTGTGTGTGTGTGTGTGTGTGTGTGTGTGTGTGTGTGTGTTGTTTGTATTTGTGCCTGTGTTTGCAAGATATTGTGTGTAGCAGTTCCCTGGACAATGAGCCTGCTGTGTTTGCCAGTCTGTCAACCACTATGTGTTTGTGTGTACAGTACAGTACATATAATGCAGTGTGGTGCGCTGCCCCATCCAACTGAGCACGCGGCTGTCTCCTCTTTTTGTATTATGTCAATCATCATAAAGTCTCCAATTAATCTGCACGTCTCTCAGGAAATATTAATCTCTAGTCTTTTTATACACCCCCTCTCTCACTCATCTCCTCCATCTCTCTGTCCTCCGTCCGCCCGCTCTCTCCTTTTTTCATTTGAAGCCCAGCTGTTCCTGAACACCTGAACCTGTCGTCTCTCCCTCCCCCTTTCTCCCCTTGTTGATCCCTCTTTTTCTTCTACCCTGTAATTTGGAAGAGAGAAGGATAAACATGTCCTTGAGTGGTAAAAAAAATGTGTGGAATCCACCAGAGGTCTGCCATGTTTGTTCACTCGCTACTCTTATGACTGCATGTGTGTGCGTGCTCGTTTTGTGTGCGCTTTCTGCATCCATATTTTGTGTAAATGTGATCTCAGCTCCAGTCAGTTCACCAATGTGTTGGTGAACCGATTTGTCATTGTGTGCAGCGTAATTATCAACAGGCTTCACTATAGCAATTACTGCTGTGGAACAATTACCACTTTACCAGATGCACATCCAAATGGTTTGTCATGGTGTGTGTGTGTGTGTGTGTGTGTGTGTGTGTGTGTGTGTGTGTGTGTGTGTGTGTGTGTGTGTGTGTGTGTGTGTGTGTGTGTGTGTGTGCACACCTACTCACTCTCCCAATTCTTTGGCAGCTCAGTTTGATCACACTGAGAATGAATGCAGACCTGCCTCTTACCTCCTCGGGCTGGAAACAGCAGATAACTAAGAAATGTCTCCACTGCACAAGTCTCTCTAAAATAGAACCCGTACAGGAGAGCTCTTACACACACACACACACACACACACACACACACACACACACACACACACACACACACACACACACACACACACACACTGTCAACCCACAGCTACATGCCCTCTGGCATATTTTCCCCAGAAGACAAGACATACCTCAGGAAGTTTCCCAGTCTCTGGCATATTGAGTTAACTGAGTTTTCTTTGGAAAAAGCTGGCACAGATCCCATAGATTAGGCTTCTGGCCTAGCCGAGATAACATCAGCCCTTCCTGTTGAACAAAACAATGCTTTTTCTCATAAACTACATTGCTTTCTTATCAAAAGCATGATCCTTTGTTTCTAATCAGTTTTTGTTGACTTTCAAAACTTCAATCTCATTCAGTTTTCTGTGTTTGTCAAAATCGTTTTTGTTTTTTTGGTACTGATCACAGTAAGCTCGGGCATTTAGTTTAGTCCTTTTCAATATATTCTGTTCTAAAACGTAAGCGTTAATTGCACAAGTAAACCAAACCCACAGATGCGGTGTAGAGGCCGCGTATGGTGTGTTGATGCTGCATGGCGAGGGTCAGCCCTAGTCTGCAAGAGTGTGTTTATAGAAATTAGTCTGAGGCCAAAAGGTCAGTGTTGTTTAGTAGAGACTTGAGCTTCTGCCCTCTGCATTACAAGTCTGTAAATGAGAAAACTGCTCAGCTACAGGACTCCTGCTTTACACACTTATCTGTCCCAGTGGGTGTGTAATAGCTGACGGATGGATGAGTTTTCTTTCGGGTGTGTAGAAGAAAGAGTAGGGTTGACCTTGTTGACTTCCTGAATAGTTTAAAGACTTTTATATACATCTGTCTACTGTATGTGTGTTGCTGTTCTTCTGTGTGCTGTCAGCGTTAATCCCTCATCCTCTGTTTGGCCTGAGAGCAGGTGGTGTAAACATGCGACGTGCCGCTCAGCCTGCCTGGCACCACAGGGCACTGTAGCACTGCCCCGCAGCAGGTGTGTGTGTGTTTGTGTGTGTCTCCAAAGCTTGTGGGTCTGAATCCCCTCCACCTGTCACAGAGGGTGGGGTGCAAAGGGAGGATGACAGGGCACAGAACAGATGCTGTCTACAAAGCCAGCCGGACTGACTGGATTGCACTGTGTGTGTGTGTGTGTGTGTGTGTGTGTGTGTGTGTGTGTGTGTGTGTGTGTGTGTGTGTGTGTGTGTGTGTGTGTGTGTAGGCTATATTACTACTATGATGTGGTGTGCTTGTGTGTAAGCACATTCAGATCAGAGCTTTCAAGTCATTTACACTTTGATGCTGCGGCCCTGCGCTTTCTTCAGCACGGAACAAAAGAGTGACAGAGGGAGACAGCTAGACACCAGTGTGATACCGAATGGCTGTGGAGATAGTTGACACAGTGACAGACTGCGATAGGAGGAAGTGTGTGTTTGTAGCCCTGTGCTCCATAATTTCTCTATCTCTCACACAGTCTACCCCTATCTGTCTATATGTGTCCTTGGGAGGGAGGGGTAATCTCCAAAGAAATGCCAAGCAGAGGTGTCGGAAACTGACCGAGCCATGTGTGAACTCAACCAACAGAGCAGCCTCAACTCACTCACTAGGCCCAGTATCTAAGAAACTACATTTCCCATCACCCACAGCCCTGACAGGTCTCTTTCCTGTGCTATGCTGTAGAAATATTTCCTAGGTTTAGTGCATGCTTGAGAAGACAGTTGAGATCCTCTTCAGCATGCTCCATTTGCAATGATTGGATGAGCTAACCTTGCACTCGGTGGCTTTTTTCTGAGTTTCATTTCATGTTGGATTTACTGTAAACACGAGCACTTGACTGGAAAACGGTTCACTTCAGACTCATGGCAGTGACAAGCTGGAGAAACTTGACTAATATATCTCCAAGTATTTCTAAATTGTAGTCGAGTGTTGCATGAATTCAGTATTCAAATGAAATATACGCATTGAATAATCAAAACTAAAATGATCAGCTATCACTCTCAGTCTGCAAATGAACATTAAGTATTGTCCGCTGCAATTTGCCTTTGCTCAACTTAAATTATATAAAATGGTTCATACATGGCATGAAAGTTCTAACATACTGATGAAGTACAGGCGATAGCGGGGCTGTAGCCTCTTAAGCCGTGTTCCCATCAAACACTTTCGGTATAGCACCTTTAGAACCGCAGGTAACCCATACAGACGGGTACCTAAACACTAGATCTGTTCTGCACCGCAGGGAGTAATCTTAAATGTAGGCGGGGTGGTTGCTGGAGGGTAAGAGCTGTGGACAGCCATGCGCTGAGAAACGAGCTGAAAAGCCTTTTTATTCCTAACTGGTCTATCCAGCTCTCGTTTTGTCCCCTTCACCTACGATGCAGCGGAAAGTCTGCACCGATTACAGACGGCAGTGTTTCTACCTCCATCTTTTAGTACCGGTAGTGCGCGAGGTAGGCCTACCTCAGAGGGGTAACAAAAAACATCCACAACGTTTGACAATGTAAATGCAAGAAGAACTGCAACGAACTGAACCAAACTGCTTGGTGGAAACCAGGGGTGTTGACATGAATCGATGCATCGCGATGCGGACCTGGACGATTCTGCATCGATGCGGTGACAGACCACAATCGATTACTGCCTACTGATGTCACTTGTTGATTTTCCGGTCTCTGCTTTTTTTGTTTTTGCCTTTTGTCTCTTTGTTTTCAGACTCCGATACATTCAGAATAGGGCTTTTTTTTTTTTTTTTTTAAGAGCAGATACAGTTAAAAGGGGAGTTCATACATATCTGACCGCTTGGATTTGTTGATGAAAACCATGTGTAGCAATAAATAATAATATTGAGGAGGTGACGCATCGGGATATCGAATCGAATCGTTGAAAGGATAGAGGCTAGAGTCTTGTTTCATTCAGCATACTCTAGAGAATCTTCAGTTAAAGAGGGAACCTTTTCTGACTCCTCACCTTCTTTCCATCCTCTGTGTCCGCTCAATCCATGGCCCTTTTTTTTCTCTTCCTACTCCCTCCTCCAGTATAAACAATCCCTCAGACTCTCACTTCGTCGCTGTAATGATCTTTCTCTTTCAACCTTCCTGTTGTATGCCTGTGTTCCCCCCCTCTACCTGCTATCTTCTTTCCCATATTACCCTTTATCCCTCAGTACCATTACTACCCTCTCACCCCTTCCCCCAGCCTCACCATTCCTTATCAGGGCTAAAAACCCTGAGCTTCTTGCATTGCCTTTGTGTCATGCTTTGCCTCTACTAAAAAGGCCATATGCTTTCTACAAATCCCTGCACCGCTTTAAATCATATCAAACATGGAATCAAATGAAGATTTTTTTTACATGTATAATTAAAGGATACAGGCAAATCATGAATGCATTAACAGCAATACATGGAAAGCAAGCAAAAACGGAGTAGATTTGCCAGTGTCAGTAGTAAAATGTGATTAAAAAATGTCTCAGAAGGGTATTTGGGAATTGTGCATTCAGAGTGGATCAGGGCATCATTAATAACTAACAGGACATCTTTATTTTTAAGTAAATTATAAGAAGCTACAATTAATTGTGTTGGCTGACAAAATTGCTGCAAATGTTGGACATGTTTCAAATAATAATTTAGTTATTTTTTGTTAATTCGGTTATGATGACATTGTTCTCACTTAAGAGATTTGGCAACGTGGCTGGCTAACCTGGAAGCTGACTTTCTCCTGTTGTTTTTTTTTTTTACTAATATTTCCACATAACGCAATTTAGACTAATATTCAGACAAGCCTCGCCCTCAGCCGATCATCTCTCTCTATCCACTGTCTGTCTGTCTTTCCAAACCTGCTGCAGTTCAAGGTCTGCTCATCTCAAAGGTTGGCCTGAGTTTCTGAGAATCTTGTTGTGTGTGTGTGTGTGTGTGTGCGTGTGTGTGTGTGTGTGTGTGTGTGTGTGTGTGTGTGTGTGTGTGTGTGTGTGTGTGTGTGTGTGTGTGTGTGTGTGTGTGTGTGGCTTCAGTGTGATCATCTTGTGACTTTCTAACATGTTTCTCAATTGAATTTTGGAGAGTAACTAGGTGAAGCTGTAAAGCTGCAGCAGCGTGCCACCACGTTGTACAAGACTGGCTGTAGTTACTGTACATGTACTATTTTCTGGACTTTCATTCATGACACCCAACTCAGGTGTGCTGTGTTTGTATTGTGGTGAGTGTGAGTGAGTGTATTTGTGGTGCAGGGTTGCAGAGGTTAGGGAACTCATTTCAGGCTGCTGTTGTGTGCTATACTTGTCTCTTACACACAGTGACCTCCACGGCACAATCTTAATGCCCTCACCCCCCTCCCTCTGGACAAATTCCAACATGCCCTTATTTACTCTCAACCTCCTCACTGTCTTACTACTTCGTATGTCTTTTCTCATTTTCCTTTCCACATTCCTACCCTACTGTACCACTTCTATATTTATTCTCTATAGTTGCTGTATTCTTATGGTTTTCCTTGCACTTATTTTCCTCGCTCACTGGCTGCATGTCTGTCTCTGCGTTTTCTATTTTTTTATCCTTTCAAGCACACAATCATTAAAAACAATATGTGCTCTTGGACTCAGGAAACCTTCAGTCTGTCAAAGGGCTTTTGTTTTTGTATCTTCCCTGAAGAGATAAACTTGCCAATCTTTCAGTGTTGTCAATGGGCTACTGTTGCAACCTGAATATGTGTGTGTGTGTGTGTGTGTAAGACATGGAAAGTCCTAGACATTAAATGTGTGCGTGCAAAAACAGTGTGACTGAGAGGTGAGGTTGTTAGCAGAAATCTTATTAACTGCTGAGCTGCTTTCAAAGCTTTCTCTTCTTCTTTACCCACAGTTCTCTGTCAAAACATCTCCTGAGAAACTTCTTCTTCTGCCAGGAATAAATGGTGTTTTATTTTAGTTTTTTAACCAGTGCAAATGCATATTGTGCACATTTCTGCACATTTCACAAAAGATAATCATTATTTTCCAAATTTCACATAATGGCACAGGATACAGAATTGTGCTGGTTTGTGCGTAATTAGGTGCCATCTGGGACCTGTTGAATTCATGACTTAAGGGTGAGAGAGAAGCTGAGACCAAACGCTGCATTTGACCATCGACAACAGTCGTAGAAATCGTGCTGTTCCTCCATGGAAATCCAGGGACACCACAGGGACCCATCTTCCGAGAGAGCATTTAATTTGACGACCGGGTCCTGCTGTGGCAGAGGTTTGGTACAACATTAGGCTAACATTATGCACTAGCCTCCAGGCCTGCTGGATACGGGCAAGCTGCAAATCACAGGGTCATGCCTCTCTGGGTCCTGATAGAGAAATTGTTCTCCTGGTTTCTCTCCGTCTCATTTTCTCTTCTCATTATTTCATTTTTTCATTTTCCATTACACAGTTTTTTTCTCCCCCCTCCCTCTCTCCCTCTTTCTCCCATCTGGCTGTTCCAGCTGAGGTCAATACCCACCACTCCGCTGTAGCACCAGCACACAGGAATCTCATGAATAGCAATGTACCCAACTGGCAGGCCCCCTGACAAACTGAAGTTAATTTCAATATTTTGATTGTAATGTAAAGAGGATCCATCCTGTGACTGCTCATTTCAATCAATTTCAGTAAAAGCGAGAACTTTATTGAAAATCTAATAATTTCTCATTTTCCCATCACATCATTTTATAATACTTGTCAGCTACTGAGTGCAACTACTTTTTTTTTTTTTTACCTCTGTCATTTCTCAGTACAATGCAGCAATTCTCCATAACTTCTAATATCATTCAGACAAGCCTCGCACTCAGCCGATCATCTCTTTCTATCCACTGTGTGTGTGTGTGTGTGTGTGTGTGTGTGTGTGTGTGTGTGTGTGTGTGTGTGTGTGTGTGTGTGTGTGTGTGTGTGTGTGTGTGTGTGTGTGTGTGTGTGTGTGTGTGTGTGTGTGTGTGTGTGTGTGTGTGAACGTGAACACTTGGTATCTTTAAGACTGTCTTGATCTAGTGTTACACCATTTTGCCACCCTTCCAGAGTAATTATCCCATTAGGTCTCTTCTCCATTTCTTTCCACATTTACTCTCCTCACTTTGTTGCTGTCCAACTCTGCTTCCTACATTTCCCCCCTCAGTCCCCATCATACATCCACCCACCCACCCACCCATGTTCCTTTCTCTCTCTCTCTACTCAGCTGGTGGGCCAGCCGGGAGGCAGTGCATGCGGTTTGAGGAGCGTAATCTGCTCTTTCTCCCATTCCCATTTCCATTTCAATCCTCCGTTCACAGCTGGAACCAAGGCGCTCTGCATGTAGATGAGCAAGAGTTGACTTTTACTCAAACGACGTACATTCAGGCGAGAGAGCGAGAGACCGGAATGAAAGATTATGTGATGAAGCAAAGCAACAGTTGCTGACAGAGGGGAATCATTCCATTCAACTTCATTTCCATTCAACCTTACACAAGTGCACAAAGGAAGATGAATTTCTTTTTTTGCAGGTCACAACATCCTCCAAACAAGAACAAAAACAAGACAAAATGACAAGAAAACGCAGTCCACCAAAACAAAGGACAGGTCATGGCATGACCAACGTAAAACTAAAGTAGTATAAAGCAAAACCGTGCAGTGCACAATGAGGTACAAATACCACACATTGGCAAAGTATTAATTCAAATATGTAGATAGACAGTTATGATGTTCTCTCTTAGTGATTAAATATATCAATGTGACCTTGTGTGAATTGAAGATCGATTGTAGTAATTGAGCGTAGATTAAAAATAGAATAGAAAAACGTGATAAGCATCAAGGAAATTTTTTAGCCCTGTGTTCTTTCTAATTCAAAGTGCATATAGGCTTTAACATGTTTTCTTTTGAATAATCAGTGCTGTACAGAATTAGAGAAAGCTGACTCACTTCCTGAACAACCAGGTCAGTAAACCCAGAAAGATTCAGTTTCACACGCTTTCTGCTTATGTGACACATTACGATCAGGGACGATCTCTGTTCTTCACTGCCAGCGGTCAAGTGCTCTGTCAGCCTGCCTCATATCCTGACACTGATGACAAATGACCACGAGGCCATCGGGCCCTTGTTGATGATATCAGAGTTCTGTGTAGCGGTAGGAGCTGAGTCATATTGGACTGACGCGACCACATGATCCACCGGCTGCATCCATTATAAGGACACGCGCACACAAACACACTCTCGAACATACACACTAATTGATGTTATTGTTGTGGGACGGGGCCCCTAATGCACTCCTCTCAAGCGCTGTGTAGCCGGCCACTCGAGTTTCAGTCAAATCCCATTTATGGGAAAAACCATCTGCTGCCAATTGATTACAAAACTGATATTGATTTGAACAGGCAAGCTGCGCAGCAAAAGTAATTCACTCATAGGGAAGCAACGACGTGTGCCAAAACATGTTGACCACTTAATATGGCTATTTAATCTTTAATGTCATTGTCCACTCATAGAATTACAATTAGTATATATTTTTTTTAAATCACAAATAATAGAAAGGCATATGCCCCCTGTCTATGGTGGTGAAAGTTCTTCTCCCCTCCACACGTGGCTGGCTCCTCTTGCTCTGCCACAGCTCTATGATAAACAGCCTTGCTACCCGAGCAGCTCCCATTAGCAGCCCAGAACGGAACCGCATTAAATCTCGTCATGCCAAGCAGTCTGCCCAGCCCAGCAGGCCAAGCAAGACAAACTGCACGGCCAGTCAGAAAGGTCCGGGTCCGCTGGTTTGCATGTGCTCACTTTTTCTTTTATTGACAGAAACCTTGTTTTTTCGCTGCTTGCCTTTCTCTTTTCCTCTTTCCATCTCTTCGATCGGGTCGATTTGCTGCACTGAAACACACCATTCTCTCCCTCTCTTTCCCTTCACTCAATTTTTCTTTTGATCTTGGCTGTGCTCAAATGATCCCTTCTGTCTTTAATTCTCTCCCCACCCTTAAAACATCTGAGCAACCCACATCTCCTCTCCGGTCCTTCGCCCTCTTTTTACACTAATTAACTCTCCGCTCCTCTGACAGCCACCTTCTGCTGTCATTCTTCCCAATCTCTTATTTTTCACCCCCCACACTCTCCCTCTTAATGCCCTCCTGTGGAGTCACAGAAGTCTGTATTGATGGCAACACTTGGCCATGGTGCATCAGCCCCCACTGCACAGTCATTGGGGCTGTAATGCCATAATTACCCCCTATTATGGGTTAGACAGGTAGTTTTAAAGGGACAGAGACGGGGTTGGATGTGATGTGAGGAGAGATGGATGAAGGGGGAAAATCAGTTGGACAGAGAGAGATGAGTGAGGGACAAGATGTTGGAGTTTGGCAGAAAGAGCGAGGGAAAGATGTTTTGTGATTAGCATGCTGGTCAGTAGATCAATCAGATTGGTATCTTTTGTGTGTCAGTGTATGTGTGAGAAAGAGACTGTCTGGGACTGTGCTCAGGGGACAGCCTGCTATTGGCCCTTGTAGGTGGGGGGGGCACATCAGTAGAGATGTTAATGGTTCAGGCTTCATTGGACACGCACAGATGGGTCCCTCACTTGGGTTACAGCAGACACACATGCACACACAGGTGGAAAAACAGATCAGGCAGCACTTTTGAGTCATGGAGACAAAAATATAGTTGGAGCTCAGACACTCCGATAATGAGCTGTTGACTTGATTGTGATTTAAAGTCTCTGTAAATGATGAAGTTCTGGATGAAAAAGCTTCAATTTACTTATAAGCTACATAATACAAAATCATAGAAATAACAGATAATTGTGACTGTGTCTGGCTGCCTTAATTGAGCATCTCCTTTCACTGATTCAGAATTGCAGCATTTATATTTTAGGAATAAAACATAGTAGAATTTGAAATTAAGCAAAATATAATTATCTGTTAGATAACTTCCCTTGTAGACCTCAATGTGATTCACAACGAATCAATTTCTGTCAGAGCAGGTATTCACTAATGCTGAACATCTAATTTTGGATAGGAACGCCTCATCGTGTTCTTATTAGGCTGAATATGTACAATATGTTTGACTGGTTAGTGGTTACACAAGTAGATGTGTGCATATTTGAGAATGTATATAGCAAAAGGGCTTTTCAAGTTGCAGAACAACATTGCTTCAGGTCACATCAGGAAACCCACCCGGATAGCGTAAACATGCAAATAAGAATGTCCTCACAAATAACTACTCCATTTAAGTTTGACAGAGGTGGTAACAGTTCCTATTGTAACCCCCGGGGCAGACACAGAGAAAATGCAATAGCCTGCAATTCATTCATTGGTGAATAATGATTAATATTCTATAAAATGGTTTATGTATTCATATTCGAAGCCTGCAGGTTTCAGTGCAGAAACGACGCCAACGTTGAGTTGGTGTAGGCTCGATGAAGACCACACAGCCCAGCGGGCATTGAGGTGCGTGTGTGTGTGTGTGTGTGTGTGTGCGTGTTCGTGTGCAACAGAAAGTGCAGTGCAAAAGCGTTGGAGACTTTGAAGGCAAAGAGCTGATTCCTCATTAATTTCCTCGCATCATTTACATGCATTACAGAAAAATGTGTCTAAAGAAAAGTCAACTGCAGTTCAAGAGCATTAAAGAGTAAGCTGCATAAAAAGACTAACAATATCAAAATATATTCATTTAGAGTTTTGTAGGAAAGTCATATTTGTATAGTCTCGCTCTTGAAACTCATTAAACTATTCATCCTCCAGCCTGTCTTAATTTTGTTCAAGTAGATAAGCTTCCATTTGTAATTTCATATCAGATTGTGACTGGCAAAATATACTAACAACACTATAATAAGGAATTAAGTAATAAAATCATTTTTTAATTTCTACACCCTACATGGCATGAAATTGAATAGTAATAAACTGGGGATTAAGATTTAATTTAAAATAGCCACTTATGTTAAAACGTATGCTTATAATAGTCTGCCTCTCATTGTAGATACTCAATTGTCACTTTGGAATGTCTTTAAAGGGAAATTCTTCCTTAAAATTGAGTTCACTTTGTGTTCGTCCATTGATTTTTGAGAGCATAAAGTTAAGCTTACATTCATAGTTAACAGTTTTTTTAGGCTGGCAATCCCAGCATCACAATGTATATTAATGATGTCAGGAGACACAAATTAGTCTGTTAGTGAGACAAGAGTCTCTGACCAACTGCAGAACAGAAAATAAGTCAGTGTAGTAGCTGGATTTTCAACTCCATTACCACGCAATGATAAGTTAACTGTGACCAATAGTGTAAGTAGATAGATTTCCTTGTCTTGGTTACCTACCTGTAAAATATTATAACAAATTCATTTTCATAGTGTATTTAAATAGATGGCAAACTGATGTTGAAAAAAAATAGATTTGTAGGAATAAAACAAACACCGCGTTAGTCTTTGAAGAAAAGCAAGACAACAAATGTGATTTTTAGTGGATTATAGCCATTTTCCTCATGAGCCTCGGCGTACAAATAATACAGAACCAATTTGAATGGAACAAATGATATATTATAAAACGTATAATTTGTTCCGTGCTGAAAATGATACTCTGCGAGCCTTGAGAATAGCTCTATGACAATGAATTAGTGAGTGACTTGAGGGGATCAGACAATTTTTGTCTGAGATATTAGGCTACATGAGTTTTATTGCAATGCAGGGCTTACTGCTGCGAATCAGACAACGTCCCCATATCCCAGTTTAATCATGGCTTTTGTCATAGTGTTGTAGGAATGGTTTCATTATTCATTGTCAATAGAGCAGCGATTTGACTTCAGATTACATTATCACTACAATCCGCTTCTCTCTCCTTGTCAGTTTAAGACAACGAGCTCAAACCCACAACACAAAACACAAAACAAAAGTGAAGTTGTTTCCCGTTGAATATGACCCAGTTCCTGTAAAGTGTGCAGCCAGCAGTTGACCGCGCAGATGACCTTTATGATGTGACCCGCTCCATAAGTACAGAGGCTGGTATGTGACTCCCATATTGTTCAGCACCATTTCCTGTAGCTTGGCCCTGTCTATAGTGAGCATGACAGATTTCCCTCTCTTACAGAGTTACTGTGAGAGTGGGTGGTATTGTGCCTGGCACCCAGTCAGGCAAAATCCACTGTGATAGACACAAGCACACATTAAAATATATGGTCCCAGTGAAACTCTTCAGGGGGCATAAACAAAGAGCAGCAGCTCATTTGATCCTGTTATAACCAACATAACAAATGCACGCTGCCTGGAGAGCACAACGCTTTGTACCAACAATTGTGCCCAGTGAGTGATCCAATCTGTTACACCTAGGGCAGGCAAAACCAATGGGATAGAAAACAGATAGTGATGTTAGGATGAATCATAATAACTAGTTCATTTGAGTGACTATTGATCATCTGAGCCAATATCGACAGCAAATGTAAGCTATCCGCATAACACACAGTAGTGTTGACTTCACAGAGAATAGCTACATCACTGCACAAATCCTGCACTGTGACTCACGCTCCACTATGTATCATTGTCCGTAAAACAGCTGTGTGATCGTCTGTAGCCCGGCCAAGAGGAAAGAGGCCAAGGAGGAGAAGGAGAGCCTGGAGGGGAGTGGGAAGGTGGGGGTAATAAAGATGTATGGAGAGATTAGAGTGGACAGAGATGGAGGGGCACATAGAGACAGAGAGAGACTAAAAGAGTGAAACAAAGGGATAGATCAAAGCGTCATGGGGGGGATGTGAAGGATGTTTCGGCACATATTTCCTTCATTCTTCACATGAGAATTCATGCAAGATTACAGCTACCTTCACTTTCTATCTCGCCCTCTCTTTTTTTCCCCCCGCCTATACTTTGCTGTTATTCCCCAAGGCTATGTGTTACCCATCCCCTGACTTTGGAATGAAAGTTCTCCCCTCCTCCACTTCTAATCTGTTCTCTTCATTATTATTTCATTACACATCCCTGTTCCCTTTGTAGTGCCTCCATGTCTCTGTTTCTCTCTTTATCCCCTTGCTTTGGGCTGACGTGTCAAATATTCTCCCTGCCAGGTAGCCTAAATTTTGACATGGGGTGGGGGTGGTAAGTCACATAAAACAAGAGACTATAAAGTGGGCTGTCTGATTTATTTTTCGCAAGGTGTGACAATTCGCCTAAAGAGTCACACAACTGCATAATTAGATTTTTCAAGTCCAAAAAAATAATAAATTTCATAAGTCCAAAAAAAGCTGACTGGTTTCAGTGCTAGCAGATTTGATGCAAGCATGTTTTGTTTGCGTTTTATGACCTTTATATAATTTTAGCAATCATGGAGTTGTTTGAGATGCAATGAAAGATAATGTCTATCTTTTAGTCTGTTGGTCAGTTCACCTCTCGTCCTTGCTCGAGCTATGTAATAGCTGTTGAGGCATGGATTGCCATGAAATTTGGCACAGACCGTTATATCCCCCTGGGGATGAATTGTATCCCTCAAAGGGGATGCCATGATTTAACACAACAAAGTCTGTTTACATGTCTTATGGCCTAATTTTGAAAAAAATCGGAGAAATGTTGGAACATAGGGCCTAATCTTCTGTGAAAAAAATAATTCTTAGAAATAAGGGAACATAGGGCTGTGGGGACATAGGCACCCTCCCTCCAAACACGCTACACTACAATGGCACCTGGCTAAAAGGATTTGTATGCTTTTCTTTGCTTCTATGAAGTATATATCAGGGTTAGTTGTCCAGTTGACACTTGCTGGCTATGAGGGCTGTGAAAGTGGGTATTAATTAGGCCTATCAGGGTATCTCACTGCTCAACTTCCCCAGGAAAGCTTATAGTACCAGGGAACTGGTTAGGGGCATCCAGATGATTGTCAAACTTCAGATTGAGGAGGAACAATGTCCACCCTGGTTATGGAAGAGTGGACCAGCTTTGATGGTTCATAGGAGTTCAACCATCCAGTCAACATGTGTTTTGTAGACTTGGAGAAGGAATGAGTGTCCCTCTGGGTTTCTTGTGTTGGAGAATTGTGGGAACATGGAGAGTCAGGCGACAGGACCGTTGATACGAGCCATGTGGTCATGATGATATAACCAGAGTAAGAGTTGTGTCCAAATAGTCAAGGGCACTCTCAATGGTCACGGAGATCTGCCAAGGTTGTGTCTTAGCACTAATTCTGTTGTTAAAAGAAAGAAAAAATCTCCAGCTCAGGAGTGGAGAGTGTCCTATTTGGTGATCAGCATTGCTTCTCTGGCATTTGTTGGGTCTACAGACATGTGGGCTACCTTTCTTAATCTGCTCCAATTGCGATCTGGACCCCAATGATCTGCATAAATGGGTTGATGGATGAGTGAACTCTTTCAACTATTATGGGCAACATTTAAAGGCTATAGTCTGGTTCTTATAAAGACTAGAAATTAAGCAATTTTTACACGTTCAAAATAAAGCCTTCATTCATTCATGGGCCTGCTTATTGAGAAAGCATGGCTTGTTGGTGTTCATATACTAACATACTAGGTGCATAATATGCCTAGGATAATAACGGTATGATTACTTATGTTTACACAAAGTGAGCATACAACTGAAGACATATAATCCTGATGCTAAGCACGGGGCACATGATTCTGAAATAATAGCATTTGAACAGTACTCTGCACTCAGAGGATCATGTTAAGACCCAGTCTGTCTGAAGAAAGATGACAAGCCTGTCATTTAGAAACTACTCTTGTCTGACACCACTTTTACAAATCGGGTACAGGGCTACCTCCTTATGATGGTCAAGCTCTACCTCTACCTGTTGTAAACAATCTGAACTCTAAGTCAATAAGCAGTCATTGGTCTCCAAGACTGACTTCAGCAAATATTTTGGAGTTTATGTCAAGAAATGTCTCCAAGCATCTTCATTCTTTCTTCCTCTTTAGTTGCCACCCAGTCCTGGCTCTCTTTCCCTTCTATATTAATCCCTTTCCTTTCAATTTCTTCATATATTCCCTTCAGTTCTCCTTTCCTGTTATTTTTATTATCATTTTCTGTGTTCTTCTTTGTCCTCTTCCATCCTCATCCGTCTCTCCTCCCCTGCAGCTCCATTAGGTAATGAGCCAATACAGTAAATCACAGCCACTGCTACTGTACTGTATGACTAAAAGACCTTACGTAAGAATGCCCATGCGCTCGGCTACATCAGCATTAGCTACAGCTATGCGGCATGATACAGGTCTGATGTAAGGCAGTGTGAGGGTTACACAGCGCTAAATCCTTCACCACAGGACAGAAGACTTGTTAGTGGATCTTATGTCTCCACAGCATGGAGAGATGATTATGACTAGGTCGATATCAGGGATGAGTGGCTCTATTGATGTGAGATAGTCAGTGGGAAGGGTTTTTTTTTTTCTCCTGCTGTCATCGCCGGGAATAGACAGAGAGAAGGAAAGATTCAGAGAAAGAAATGACGTGAGGCTAAACTAGCTGCCTCTGCCCCCTCAAACTCTCAGTAGCCTATGCAAACTCCTACCAATGTCTCCTTCATGTGTGGAACAACTGTGAGTGTGTGTATATTCCAGGCAGCTCAACTATCAGTGTTCTGTGTGTATGGTGCAGTGCAGCAAGTATCGCCTCTCCTCCTCGTACGGCCTGAGAAAATATTAACCAGCTGTTTTGGACCAACTATGTTTGGAATGTGTGTCTTTGAATGCAACTGCTCTGCAAGTGACTATTATTACCTGCAGGGTGTGCCGATTGTTGAGTGCTGCTCCACAGTCTGCCAGTCTCCAAAAGAAAGAAACTACTAAGTATTGCGCACTTAGATGGGCAGTGGTTCCATTAAGCCATTTTATAGGGGATTGACATCTATTTATGCTTTTTAACTGCTAGTTTATGGGATTTGGCCTAATTCAACTTCATAGATCACACAATAGCCACTCCAAGCACTCAGACTGGTATTATAGCATTGTGAATAAGCCACTTAGCCCCTCATGATAATTGTATATCTGAACTATAAATACCAAATACCCAGTACCGTACCCTGTAAATACCCAAACTGATTGTGAAGGGATTACATGTCTAGGAATGAATGGTATGGTCTGTCAACGCGAGACAGTTTAGCCTACTCCCAAGAAATGGCCTCCAGGCATTTTGAAAATGAGACAAATACAATGCTAAAGGTCTAACCAGGGCAGGACATTTAGTTTTGTTTTAACCAATTCTTTTTCTATTTTTTTTGTGCGATCCAAAACCTCTGAATGATGATCAGTAACCTGCCAGATTCATTCTCTAGCCTTTAGCTATAGTGGATGAAATAAATTTCCCTTGTCTACAATTGCAAAATGATGCCTTTTACAATTTCCACACTTAATCAACAGTTCATTGTTCTTCAGCCTGTTTTATTAGGGTTGATATGGGTAGTTGTTTTTTTATGATGTGCCATTACCTCCATAATTTACAAGCAATAAAATAAATGTAAAAACGGTCAAGTGTGCCATGTTGATAACTAACCCAAAAATAACTGTTAGGCTAATAGGGAAAAATATATAGCTAGGCTACTAGGTTAAATTAATGTGAGTGTATACATGAATTCTACAGTTCTTCAGCAATTTTGTTTAATCATCCTGATAAAACTTGAGTTATTTTGTATGAAGGGTACGTTTTTGGTGTTTCAATGAGGGAGCCTCGTGATAAAATCACTTTTAACTTGCTTTAAAGAAATCCTGCGGGCCCCAAGTGGACCTACGCGATTAGTCAAGCAGGTCTTTTCACAGCAAGTGAGGTGGGGAGAGAGAGAGAGAGAGATAGAGAGGGAGGAGGGGGTTGTATTGGGAGGGGTGTGGGTCACCTTTTGTGCAAATATATCAACCAAGAAGACTGCCATCAGCATCAGATTTCTCTGTGTGTGAGTGAGGGAGAGAGGCACTCCTTTTGCAGAGAGAGAGAGAGAGAGAGAGAGAGAGAGAGAGAGAGAGAGAGAAAAAAAGTCCAGAAAGCTTTGGAGCATTGAAGGAAGAAAGAAGACTCGCTGCTGCCAGATTTCTACACTCTACAACCAAAAACAAAGTGAATACTTTTCCTTGAAAAAGTTAGAAAAGCGGCCATGGACGGCATAACATTTGGACGCGCGTCGCTCTTGTGCACCTTGCTGCTCTGGGCATTTCAAGGTAAGTCTCTTCGATACTTTCCGCAACATTTTTTTTTTTTAATTACATACCCTGTCTAAGTAACTTTATAATGCGTTGGACACTGCTCTGGATAGTTTTCCATGGCTTTAGGCTGCATATTTATACTTTACTCGTTCGAGATCTTCCGAGTTAGGAGGTCCGCTGCTTACAGGTCACGGCAGACCTGTCTGTAGCTACACGCCGCGGTCAGACGCGGCTTACTAAGTTGTTCTACTTCAACACTTCGTAGCTTACTTCATGTTTGCTCTTTATTGTCGGCTGATGTTGAGCAACCTGTTAGGCTACCGGCTGCGCATAGTAGCCACAACACGCCGATAACAGGTGGAGAACCGGATTTATCCCGAAATCGACATGTATCGAACAAGTCCGTTTGTTTTAACGGTAGCCTAGTCCTGGTAAACTGGTTAAAAAAAAACACACTCGGCAGTAGCAGTCAGGTTGCGCAGCGCGGACGTACGGGTTGTACACTGATGGGATGTTTTAAGGGTTATTGGTGGCTCATTGTAGTTGTGCGCTAAAGTCTCAGCTCCACACTTGAGTGCACTTGTTAGCGCACGGGACTGCGGCACACCGTTATTTCCTCTGGACCCCGCTGCCAATCCAATATAGCCTAATACCAGCCTACCTCTTACAATGCAGCCACAACTGTCAAAATAAAACACAGATTGAAAAATCACAATGGTCATGTGTAGATGAAGTGTAGGCGTATACATTTACTGATATGCCTACATCTACAAAAAAACAACAACAACAAAAAACTTGTTGGACAAAATAATGTGAGAGATGTTGAGCTTTTATTTTGAAGACCATTTTTGCCCGTCTCATCCATGCTGCTCTGTCTGGCTGCTGGGTGCAGTTTCCAGCGCTTTGATGTCTGATCTACGGGATTTACGTTTCCTTTGCTGGCAACGCGCCTCACCCCTGCAGCCTGCCAGAGACACTAAGCCAATATAAATTCGACTTGACTTCGGCATTATATGATCTAAATCAAAGAAAAATTTTTGATTACTGACCAAAACCAAGTTTTTATCCATTTAAGGAGTGTTATTATTGACCTGGTTTTACATTAGTCATGGCTTTATCTCCCTCCCTCTCCCTCTTGCTGTCCCATAAGGATTTACAGCGCCGCTAGTGAGATTATGGTTCTACTGTTCTACAGGGGCGTAGCATCCACAGCTATTCATCCTAGCATCTTTTTGGGCCCTCCTCACATGAGGGCCCTGGGTACGCAGTCCCATTTCCACCCCCAGTCCGACACCCCTGACTGTACTTCATGGTGTTTTAAAACTGTTTTTAGTGTCACCGTAATATAAACTTTTTATAATACTATCTAAAATGTAAAACAGTTTGCTTGTTTGATGTTTATATTTGTGTTTTTCACGTGTTTGACTTGGAAATATAAAGTGCTATGTCACACCCTTCAGCGGGTCCAATGAGACAGTGTGTGTGCCAAGATCAAATTTGCTAAATTGCTTAATGGGCATTTTGTAAAGGTTCTTTCTCATTCCTTGCCTGGTGGTTTGAAGCAGGATGAGCTAAAGGGCGGGGCTGAAGTGCTGGGGGGGACAAATCTCTCCCTGTACTCACTGCGTGTTTTTTTGTCATCATTTCACTTCAATGCATAGCAATTTATTTTCATTTTATTCAAACGTAGTATTCTATATATCAGCATCCACCTCCAAGTTTACCTGGTTTAGCCCCCCCTCCTTCCATCTCTGCTCTTTACACCACTTCACTCCCCAGATCTTCTTTTACGACTGTCTCCTCTCTGGCCTCAGAGACGGTTGTTGTGCTCTGTTGTCTGTCCTTCATGGATCCTTTTAACAGGTGCCAACTAAAAAGTGCCCTGTAATTGATGGACGCAGCGTAGATCACAAATCCCTCTGTACAGCTGTGCTGCATTGATTTAAAGGCTCAGGTCTAGGTGCTACGGTCTCCTCAATGTTGCTCTGAAGTCTGAGGGAAGGAAAGTCATTATTTCACTTTAGTGCTACAAATGTTGATTTATTCTAAGAGAGAGTCTCTCTCTCTCTCTCCCCCCTCTCTCTCTCTTGAGCATAGTTTTGTCTAATAATAGCAGCTCTTGTTGGGTCTCACTGGGATTCTGTCACACAGACCCACTTTCTCACAATTACTGGTCGCACACTGGCAACTTCCAACTATGTCAGTTCTGAGCATAGAAGTGCACTAAATAGAACCGCAGGACACGCATCAACCGAGGTGTGTGTTGTCTCCTGTAAGTGTGACGACATATTTCTTCTTTTTTTTTAAAGATTATTTTTTGGGCCTTTTCCGCCTTTATTTGATAGGACAGCTAGGTGAGAAAGGGGACAGAGAGGGGGAAGACATGCAGGAAATCAGGTTCGAAACAGGTCAGATTCGAACCCTGGACCTCTGCTTCGAGGCATAAACCTCTCAGTATTTGTGCGCCTGCTCCACCCGCCGATCCAACCCGGCCACATATTTCTAAGCATGTATGCCTGTATTTATGTATTTGTGACACATGGATATGTGCTGCATGACAGCCCGGGGCGCCCCAAGGTGCTCAGCATGCCAAGGACCACCTCTGACCCTTTGACCCGCTCACCCAGACATGTTGGTAAATGGCTCCTCTTCTGCACTCCTGACATGCCATTGCCTTTTCCGTCACAGCAAAGGCATCAACAGTGGATACATGCTAAAATATAACTGAATTTGAGGTGTCTAAAGTTTGTGACAGCATGCTCTCCAAGTTAGAACTACTATTTCTAAGCAGATGTTGACGAAAATACATTCTGACACTGTACACTTATAAGGTGGGTTACAAAATACAAAGTTACATAAGGTAAGTCAAATACAACCAGGGTTTTTTGGGGAGTATTTCATAGAAGCAATAACCTCACATTTACTCTGCCTTTGTTTCCCCCTTAACCTAAATGTTGCACGTTTTGGAGGGTAAAAAAAACAAAGTGACATTAAGGTAAAGAGACAAAAGGAGAGTCAAATGTCAGATGAGTTTGAGCTAAACTGTAGAGACTCCAAAGTGGTCAGGAACCGGTGGAAAGAATCGCAGTGACAAGCATCAGCTGAGTTCAAGGTGTTAAAGTCTAACATGCAGCGTCAGCCTCTTTGTCTATTGCCGCCTTAAGTCCCACAGTCATTTCCTCACTTTTAATTTCTGTCCCCCCTGCCAGCACAGCATCAAAAGTGCACCCCTGGAGACGTGTGTAATTATTATGGTATTAGGCCAGAAAAAGAGCCGTTTAGCCACAAGGAGATAAAAGCCAGGGGACTTCTTTTACAGCCGTCCTGGGGCACTTGGTTTTAGTCTTTTGCAAGCAAACACGTGTTCATTCTTGAATATGTGAATGGAAAAATACTAACAGGTAGGCACAGGCAGTATACATTCACTAACCAGGAAGGCTACACTCACAACCACAAATTAACTCACATGCACATATAACATGTAAATGGAAGCACATACACGTAGAGTCCCTGCAGCATTCTGGTGTTACACAACACTGGAAACCTTAGCTCATCGTGAGTGACAGATTGATAGTGGCTGCTTCTGGAGAGCAACTCCATGTTTGCCCCCTTTTCATTTTGGCCTTTGGGGGAGCAGGCCTTGGAATGGTGGGGCTATAATTATTGAGGCGATTCATTCCCCTCCGTGTGTTTTTGAAAATGTTTGTGACAGAGACACTGTGAGCAGAGCACTGAGACGGAATGAGTCGCATACCTGTGGACACGTTGGAGCTCGCTCTGTAATGTGTGTGTTTGTTTGTCATCACTTCAAATTCTATGCAGAAGGGCTTCCTTTCTGGCCTTTAAACCCCCTCTCACCACAAGTCGCCGGCAGTAATCCACGTACAAACAAGAGGCCACAATGCTGCATCTATCTCACCATCAGGAGGTCGTGTTATAGGTGCAAAGCTGGAGTCTGTTTACAGCCAGGGTGCATTCTTGTGGTTTGACTGGGTTTCACTCAGCCAAACAACCAGGGGACACCAGTTAAACATTAGTCAGTTAAAATAAAGGGCATGTTGTGGTTTGCTTGTGTTAGAAAGTCCATTTAGGAATCACAGAGCTCTAAAAGGGGGATTTTAGTGTGTTTTTCACACTAGTGTTTATTATTTGCAGTGAATGACACATTAAAGTCAATTAATGCAGTTTAATAGCACAGTGATGTTGGCTGGTGAGCTGGCAATCATCACTGACAGGCAACTGGGCATCAGCAGATGGTAGGTTGCATGCACGTGGTTAATCCTTGTTGGAAGTCAGTTAGCAAGAATGATGTGGTTCACAGCGGAGACGGAAAAGTTGATCCCCTTTGCTTTTTCATCCTCATATCCCCACGAAGGCATCAAAAGAGCTGCAGCCAAAGCTGTGATTACACACAGGAACTTCCACAGGAACTCATACATAAACAAAAGATGTATTTCTCCAGATTAGCTTTGTCTATGTTCCCATCTCTTCTTATGTTTGTCTGCCTGTTGCTTTGTCTTGGGTTGTCTCTCTTTTACACCACCTTGTCTCTTTTTTGTCCTTTTACAATGACACTTGAAGTTTTTGTCATGTCCACTTGTGTTTGCTTGCTGTGTTTGCTTGCTGTGATTTACCATGTTGTCTTTGACTATGACCACTGTGCTTTTTTGCGTGGTTGACAGCTAATAACCCTGCATAGCATCAGGAAGATTGCTTTTACGCCCATCCCTAGAGACGTTCCTCAGCAGATTTATGGCAACTATTGATGATTTTAAAATAAGAATGGCCGTCCTCCTCCACTTGGCATGTTCACATTCCAGTATGGTCTGTCTCTGTCTCTGTCTGTGTTTGAATCACAATTTAAAGTTTCGAAAAATTGTTGTGAACAATACACACATTGTCATGAATATTAATAAGAGAACAGTGGAAAAGAAGCTGGCTAGAAGTTGTTTGGGTTTCATCTGTTGCTTTGAGGATGCTGTCTTGTCAGTAGTGGGAGTTGTAGGGAGTGAAGGAAGGAAGCAGAGAGAAAGGGTTGGGACGAGAGATGATTACAGCTGACTGTCGAGCAGCCACCGTGCAGTCTTGTTCTTGTCTCGAGGGAGGATGATGATGGGTAATTTCAAATGCAGCCTTGAAAAGAGGCTACATGTCTCTGTGTGTGTGTCCTTGTCTATATGCCTGTATGTGGTGGTGGGGGGATTCAGGGATGGAGCAAAATTGAAAATTCACAAAGCTCTTTCTGGAGACGAGGTTAAGTGCTGCCAATCCATTTAGCAGGAGAGTGCTGTAGCAAGATGTGGATAAGAGCCTCTATTTCTATATGTGTTTGTTGTAGGAATACACAAAGTAGCAGGATTGGCTTGGGCTTTTTTAGCCACGCGCTGTACAAATCGTAAAACAGGAAAGAAATACGATGGCCTACATGTTTTGTGTCTACTCATCTTGTGTCCAGCTGCTTTGATCAATCACGTAGCGTGCAAAAGGGGGATAAAACGAACAAAAGCTATACAGGCCGAGATAACAGCAGTGAGGATCAGACAGGAGGGGTATGTCAGGATTGAGGGATACCAATTAGGAATGGGGAATGTCGTGGAAAAGCATGGATCTGTGGCCAAGGAGATCATTTTCCTGGCAGCAGAGAAGAAATCCTAACCCCTGCGCCCCTCCAACCCTAAACCTTCCATCTGACTGTTGGCTGGCAGAGCGTCCTCTGGGAGCCCTGCAAGCTGTTGCTTTTCAGACATCAACAGTTGCCTCAGCAGCAGTTGTTGAATGCACCCCACCAAAGAAGCCCTGTCACCCCCCTCTTTCCACACACACATACGGCGCTACGCACACGCACACACACACACACACACACACACACACACACACACACACACACACACACACACACACACACACACACAGGTTCCATTATCACCTCGTCTTTCCACACCACTGGCTTGGCCTGTTGTGGGGAAAGGAGAGAGAATGTTTGCTGTGAATGCATGCCTAATTTAACTTGTTTGTCCTTTTGTTATTTGAGTATTTATTCAACATGCTTCTTGAAAAATTACTGTACATGATTTGAAACACTTGAGGCACAATTTTAGGCCTGCAGACAGATATTTGAACTGACCTCTGACCCAATTATTCTTGCTGGGTCTTGAGTGGTTTCAGAAATATGACAGTCGAGCCTCAAGGGATTCTTTTCCTCCCTTATCAGTAACACATAATGATAACCAGAAGAAGGTGACTTAAAGGTCACTAGGCTAAAGAATGTTCTGTGTTTACATATACCTGTGTCGGAAAATCTGCTCAAACCCCTGTCACAAAGGTAAGTCTTCTCTCTTTTTAACAACTTTTCATATCCAATCTCCCCTTGCCATCTGTCAGAGAACATTCCTGCGCACCGACTTTAATCTAGTTAATGGTTAAGCAGCGGTGGTTAACCTCTCCAGTGACGCTGGTCACTGTTTGACAATGAGATCTTATTGCTTTAACTGGGCCAGGGGGACCCGGGAGACAGGAGTGGGAACATTAATCCTCCATACTGGGAAGGAAGAGGAGGAGCAGTGGGTGGAGGAGGGGAAGGTGTTTGTGTGTGAGGAGGTACTTGTATTACAGCACCCTAATATACTTGTCATCTTATGTCAGTGTTCTGTGTGTTAGATGTTCCCTATGACTTCATGTCTATTTGTGTGAGAAAAAGGGGGCTCCCCACATTACTGAGAGCTAGGCCAGAGTGTCATCACTAAACAGATCCAGTGTCAGTTTGCAGGGCTTCTTACTCGCCTAAAGACATAACTCGTCTTTGTTTTATTGAGGATTCGCTTACCTGAGCCCCTCTGAAACAACGACCACAGCACTAAAGTTCCCTTTGCTCCTCTGCCTGTGTGAACTTGACTTTGAAAGAGGAGTAGAGGAGTAAAGTTACCATGCACTGACTGTTAATGTTCTCCTCAAGTCACATCCTGTTCTTAACTTTAGTTTGAGTCTCTTTATTTCTTACTTTCTTACATTTCCCCCTGGAATTTGCTTGCCAATCTCTTTACCACACCCTACTTTATGCCCAGCTCAAATCATCACTGTTTTTCTTCTCTGCATCGCTCACACTAATCTGTCTCTCCTCCTCTTCTCACTTGTCTCACCCTCCATCCGTCATCTGTCTCTCATCCCTGCCAGCGACCGACACAAAATACATGCATCCTCCTGACCATGTGTTGTCTAATCATCACAATAGCCTGAACAGAAGGAGCCTCTAGAAGCAGGGTGTCTCAAATCCCTGGTGATTCTGAGCAGTAGGGAAAGGTAATCATTTTCTTCTTTTTGACTGACAGTTCAGCTAATGACAATAATCAAGCCAGAAGACTAAGTCACTTCCCACTGGTGTAACAGTATTTATAAAGTTGCATCTGTGTGGTGGAAGGCACATTAGTTTCTTTTTGCAGATCCATCATGAGTGCATTTTTTCCCAATTTGTTTGTTTTCATTTGGGAAATTCAAAGCTGGATCTCCTGTGTTGTTCATCAGTTGTGTTCATTTTCCGGTAATACTAGGAAAGTCAAGTTTCATAGCTTCATTTTGATTCAGTCTGGCAGGGAAAAAGTACAAGCTTGCTCCCGGTCCATATGAATATTTAATCCAAAATCAATGCCTTTCAATTGGGTTATGACTCCATCAGGCTAAATGATTCCCAATTACATGTCTGTGCAATCTACAGAACAACAAACGTGATGGATAGTTATTGTGTGGATAATGTTAGACTTACAGAGTGCCTAACTGATTTAGCTTCTTGTTATTAAGGGATAAAGTAATTATAACCCCAATGTTTTGCCTCGAGAGCATCTTGCATTTTGCCCTGGCAGGCATGTTCCAGCAGCGAGACTAAATTTAGTTAACAATTATTTGTACTGAATGATTATCAAGCAGAAGTCCGGCGCTGAACAAACTGTACTGTACCGAGGTGACTACGGTAGAGATTTGGTCTTTCCTGGCTGCCTCACAGAGTATTGAGAGAGGCTGAGAGGTTTTGGACAGGCAGCTTGGAGGATCCCCTTTGATCCCATTCCCCACTCACATCACACACACACTTCAAGATTTGTCTCCGTGGAGAATGATGAAAGATGCACCGACTCCACATGTCAATTAGCATTTCGGGAGTGTGTGTGTGTGTGTGTGTGTGTGTGTGCTTGTCCATTGAAAGCAGTGTGTGAGGGTGGGGTTGGTTAATGGCAGGGGCAGAGAGGACACATGTTCAATAATAAGGCCTGACAAAAGGGGAAAGGCAGCAGGAGGGAGGATGGGAGGATGATGGAGCACTCCAGTATGTCACTGCTTTTCATTGTGTCTCGCTTCTACTTATGGCTGGAAATCAATGTCAATATATTAATAGGAATATTTTTCCACATTGAAATATATCACATATGACCAGTCATGTATAAAATAATGAATTTTAGTTTGCTTGGATTGGATTTACGCTGCAACGTATGATTCTTTTCATTATTGATTTAATCTGCTTATTGTTTGAGCTATAAAATTTCAAAAAAGTTTTCAAATGTCTTTTGTTGTCCGGCCAACAGTGCAAAACCCCAAAATATTAATTTAACTGCGATGAAAAACTTATGGACCAAGATTGAGACACATGAACTAAAACGATTAATAGATTATAAAAAAAAAAATGTTGTTGAATTTGGACCACTTTGTGAAATAAATGTAATAAATAATCTACCATCCCAGTATGATACCATTGAAAGTCAATGAACTGCAATACTGAAGTATCACTCGCTGGTAAAGTAGCATAGCTCAGCTGCATGGATCCTGTTCATCCTGGGCTTATAGACTATGAGTTCACAAGTGGTATACTTGACTGATATACTCTATGGATGTATGAGTATGGCTTTTCTTTATGTACTGACCTCAAATGTTAGAGGCAGCATGAAAGCCAAGTGTATACCACTCAACTGTGTTCATCTCAAATCATAAAGTGCCTCACGTCATACAGTACATGCTGTAGCCCTGGGACTCCTCACTGCAGCACTTTTTAAATGTATTTTTCAGTGAGGTCCTTCTCTCTCTCTGCACCTGAACAAGGCTACATTGTTAGGACATTCCTGTAGGCTGTCGGAATGCAGGTATTAATACTGGGCTGATTACCCACACAGCAGAGAGACGGAGAAGGAGAGGAAAGGAAGGAGAGAGGAAGTGTAGAGTGAAGGGAGTGGAGGAGGGCAGCACGTTGAGGCACAGCGAAAGGGAGAGCCTGACGAACAGGGGTACTCATCGATGGTTAAACCATGTGTGATGTGCACACATGCATGAATACATATATGTATGATGGTGCTTAAGTATGTCAACGTGTTTGTCCATCTACATACTTGTGAGAAAGGGTGTCTGGGTATTTGAATGTGTGTCTGGAATGCATACCCTATTAACTGAACTAACACTGCAGTATGTGTGTCCGTGTGACAAATCAGAGAGTAAGCTGTGGGTGTGGGACAGGACCCGGCAGTGTGTGTGGGCATCCGTCACTTGGAGCAGTCAGGGCTGTTAGGAGCATGTGAACATTACTGCAACCCAACGTGAACTGGAATCCGGACTTAACAGAGGTTATAAATAAGTGTGTGTGTGTGTGTGTGTGTGTGTGTCCAATCCCACCTCGATGGCAGTACCAGCTGGTGATGGGACAGTGGTGGACTTGTATGAGAGCCCACCACTACACTTGGGGGGGCCTCACATTCACATGCCTAGAACCACCTCTTGTTAGACACCTTTATTAGAGGGTCTTTATGTCAAAATGATGTCTCCAAGTTTATATTTTTGTCCAAAAAATGGGGAGGTCAAGCTTTTATCTCTTGTATTTTTATGTAACAAAGCTTCACCGTTTCCTGTATTTCTCTAATTGTTCTCATTCCTATATTTCTCTTACTTTGTCATAAATGGGTGGTAGTTCCCTTCCCTGTTTGCATTGTGTCATATGTGGCGCCATGGTTGTGGTCCCTGGTTCGCCAGCTGGTGCCGTATGATCCAGGCTGTCAGAATTGGAGCCTGCTCTCTTTGGCAAGGAAGTTAGCAAGGTAAAGCCAGCCAAAAAATCTACCATCCATTGCCTACACCCTTTTCTTTAGCCCCTCACCCACACACACTCCCCACCTCGCCCCATCTGTGTGTGTGTGTGTGTGTGTGTGTGTGTGTGTGTGTGTGTGTGGGGCGCTGGTTTGGGGGCAGTTGGTCTAACGGTTCAGAAGAGCATTCAAGCCAGGCCCACTATCGGCATGACGGGGCAAAGAAAGTCAAAGCTCAGTATGCAGCAGCGAGTGACCCCTCGCTAATGCTAACTTCATAGGTAGATCAGTGAGAGATGCTTCATGCTAGGTTCAGTTTGAGGAAACGTGGGCCTTATGGTTACATTGGTACCAGCCAAACAATGACAAACTTGTCTTCCTGTGGCTACCCACCTGTTCTCTCCTCCCTCGCTTCAGCTGTATCCAAGTATCTGAACATTACCTCCCGTCCTTCATCGAGCACTTTCTCCTTCTCCCACCCACACTGTGCTTCTTTCTCTCTTTTTCTTTGTCTTCTCCCACTGGGGAGATTTAGCATTTTTAGCCGGACAAAGGAAATGGTGGCAGTGACTAAGAAACTGGAGAGACAGCTGGACGGTCATGGACTTGAGATCGTGTTGCATGTGTTCACTTCCAACACCGTCTGCACCTCTTTCTCACAGTGGCCTCATTTCTTCCTTTCACTGTCTCCTCACCCTTCCCTGTTTTTGATACTTTCACCTAATTCCAATTCCTCTTTTGTTCTTGGTTTCTATTCTCACTAGTGCTATTACTCCACACCACTCTCTCCGAATTCTGTCTGTCGCTCATTTATTTGTTCAATTTCTTATACCACAACCCACTGCCTGCTTCTCTCTCTCTGCTGTTCGTGTCAGTCTGTTCCCACTCGACTATGTGGTCAGAGCCCCTGCAGTGGATTATGAGTCAGTTGACTCACAGAGGGCAGCCAAAGCCTCCAGTACAAACATGAGACAATATTCAAATGATTGGCTGGTTGGCTCTGGACCGTGGAAACAAGCCTCCGTATCAGCTTGAGCCAGGCTCGGTCCACAGGTCTGCCCATAAACCACATTAGCCAGTAACACTGACACACTGCAGTTCTTCTGTTTGTTTGCAGCAGCTGCTTTGGGTGTAGTACAATCCAAAATGGAACAATTTATCAGATAAATACAGACGCTGCTATCGGTTGTTTTCACATAAGGTCATTGTGAATGTGGGTGGGAGGAGAAGATTGAATTGCAGAAATCAGATTTCTTTTTTTTTCCCTCAGTGGCTGGTGAGGGCATGTTGGGCCATGGGTGACTTAAGCAAGTTTTGAGTCCTCAATTCCTGTGTCTGTTCTCAACAGAAAAATAACTACAATTTGGGCAAATAGTGCAAACCTAGAGCACAGTCCATGCAGGTCCCTGCCGTAGTCCTTTAATCTGGGGAGATAAAATGGTTGCATTTGTATATGTAACATCTTGCATAGTGTTATAAATGAAGCAACCGGTTGGTGTGATATATGACATGAGGGTGGTAAGCATCTGGGTTCCCGCATACTAAATCTATATCTTGCCTCTCCAATCTGGGGAACACATTTTCCTCGATCTACTGGGTCTTCCGATGCCATTTGCCTTCACTTGTGCACGGCTGAAACTTAAGTTGGAGTGTTACCTCCACGTGTCTCCCTGCCTCGCCTGCCACCTCAGCCTGTGGTTCACAGCTCATTATAGAGATATGGAGATACAGGGTTGGCTTTTCTGCCCTCCAGCTACCTTTCTGCTTCAAGATGGAGAGTTGAAGTCATGGAAAATTCTGGAGCCCTGCTGATTATAGACAGCTTCCACATCTCCTGTCGGTCAACTTGGCTTACTTCTTTTCCACATTCCTCAGCTCCCAGTTCTTTAGTTCTTCTCACCTCATCTTGTATTTGACAGACCCTCCCCCCCACCCCTCCCCCTTCCTGTCCGTTCCCTTCTTCCCTCACTCTACCCCTTCCTGCCATATACCTGTAAGGACACGCTTTTGCCTTGTCTCTGCAAACCCCTCTCAAACACCTTCCCCACCATAAATGTCAAAATTCGCCCAAGGGCCCCCAAACCCAACTGCAGAATGTGTGTAATTCTAACCCAGGCATCACAAAAGCACACTGTTCTCAAATGATATTCAGTGACACACAGACTCAGAGGACAGAGGAAAAACTCACATTGGTGACTCACATCATAGCAACGGAAAATATTCTGGACAAATTGAATAGCTTTCTCATACTCCAAGTCATCTGGGCCTTTGGTAAAAAAAGAAAATAATAATAATAATTTTTCATGAAGAGGCCTGTGATTTTGGACGTGGTGTTATGAATAATGAATGAATGATGCTGATGGGAGGTCCAGCTACGCAGCGCGCCGCCGCCGCCGCCGCCGCCTTTGAGTTCATCTAATTGAAACAAGTTCAATAGTATCATGTCTGCTTTTATCTCCATCTCGTTTCCTGTCTCTCTCCATCCCCCATTCTTGTAATGAAAAGCACAGGCTGACAGCTTTGAATATAGTCATATGATCACAGATGTCCAGTAATATAGGGGTTGCATTTCATTTCACCCCTCTCTTGTAATTTTCCCCTTTTCATTTTCTTTCTCTCTCTAGCCACTTTGGTTAAATAATTTTTTTTTTTAAGGATTTCCCTCTCTTGTGTCACTTTCAAAAATGGCTGAAAATGTGAACGCTCGTAGACAGTTTTATCTTTTCCATCTTGCTCAGAATGGTCTCCTGCCCACTACCCTCTATCTAACCCTACCCTTCTCTCCTCACCTCCATACCATTCCCCTCCCCTCCTTTTTTCTTCTTCTCTAAACATCCATCCATGCTGATAGTCCTACTCTCCCTCCCTCTGCCTTTGTGTACTCAAACATCTCTACATTATTACCAGATGCTTGGAGATGGAGGAGGTGGATGAGATGGTGCCAGGGTAGCAGAGGCGCTGATAGCTAAGCTTCAACACCCCTACAAACATCCAGAAGCCTCCTCCACACACACACGCACACACACACACACACACACACACACACACACACACACACACACACACACACACACACACACACACACACACACACACACACAATCGTCCTGCTTGGCTTCCCACCATATAATGTTTTATTTCCTCCATTATCCTAAACAACCAGCACTTGCGATGCCAGCCTGGACCATCTACTCCTGTAAATAATTAAAACAAGACTCATCTACTTGGACAGAAACCAGAGTTTTCTTTCAGGCTAAAGCTTGGTGAACATCCCCTTGCCTGTATTTCACTTATTTTGTATATAAGCAGGGCTAAACTAAGCCTAAACTTGTGTTTTAGGCTAGTGTAAATGCATAGATGTGTATAAAACGTCACTGGTTGTGGAGGTTACACTCTATTAATTAAGAGGTGAACAAAACTCTCCATACTGTCTGCCTCTGTGGTATGCAGTTGCCATGATTAAAGTGATCCAGGGACACCCTGACACACTCCTCTTGTATGCTCCATTTTGTCTTTCATCTTCGTATGCTGGCAATCAGCATTGCATCTTTATGCCAGTTTTGCCACACTTGCTTTTATCCTCCCTCTCTTCCTATCGGCATCTGTCATTCTTGTAATCTCTGCCTGTCAGACTCCATCTCCTCGTCATTACTTGTTTTTCTTTTCTCAGACGTGGTATCTTGACTGGACACACAGTTTGTGTATTTGCATAAGAATGGAGGCATAGAGGCGCAGGATTTTAGGCCTTTTCTTGATATGTTTGTGGCCAGTGGTAGCTATAATGGACAAAAGAAATGTCAGTTGAACTCATTTAACTGCAACTATTTATTATTTCATCCTCTGTTTTGGGGGTATTTTTATTAATAATTTAGTTTGTAAAATATGGAAACAAATAACTATCACAAGGTGCAGAGCCAAAGGTTAAATTTATTGTTGTGTCTGCCAATAGTCTAAAATTCAAATACCGGTATATTTAATTTAGACTAATTTAAAAACCATTAAATTCAGCAAATTCTCACATTTGAAAAGACATTTTGCTTGAACGATTAATTGATTATCAAAATGTTTTCTATCGACTAAATCCTTTCATCCACTTTAGTGCGCTTTAACCTTCTCTGAGCTGGTGTCCTTCCCTACAGAGGCTCGGTCATGTTCTTAATGCCACACTCTTCCCTTGTTAACAAGGCGTGCCCTTGGTTTTCAGTGGCCAGTAAAAGACGGAATAGGCGTCGCTTACCTAAACTGGACAGGCCACAATATTGATGTCAGTGGGAAATGTAGACCTTATAGAAGTGTAAATTTGATTTATTTAAATCCGAGTGAATGATTGTGTGTGTGTGTGTGTGTGTGTGTGTGTGTGTGTGTGTGGGTGCAATACGAAGCATAACCTAAAGGGTCACGAGCCCATCTGGTGTGCGATCTCATGGGAGGCCAACTGCGTCACACGTCAGCATATAACCTTGGGTATGTACACTTCAAAGGAGAGCAAGAGTTGATGTTATTTTTGTCCTGTGTTTGTTTTTTTCCCTCCTGAAAAGCAGGACATGGGCACTGTGTGAGCAGAGGAAGTTGTGGCACTGAATGGGTCAAAATCTGCTTTGGGATCCACTGGGTTAGAGAAGAGAGTGCGAGTGTTTGGTGAGGGAGTAGAGTGTATTACTATGCTTAACCTACCCTTTACTCGTCTTTGTCTGTTTCTCCATCCTTGACGACGTCCCACTGTTTTTGTCTGTTTGTTTTTGACTTTGCTGTCTCTTCCAGCAAACCCTCCAGCCCTTACCTGCCTCGCCCCCTCCTCTCCTTCCACACATCTTCATCAGCCCACAGTGTCTCTATCTTCCATCTCCCAGAGTTGCAGGTCTGTGCAGGTTGAGACACGTGTTGTTTTGTCTCTCTCGGGTTTCACACATTCCAGATATTATCACCTGGCTCCGGTTAGCTTAGCTGATAGCTATCTAGACGGGCAAGTCAGTCACTTAGCAGACAGTGACGGATGTCGCCCTCTGTGTCAGGTGAGGTGCCCTTAGATGAAAGGCCTGCGCCAGGCATGGCCTTAACAGAATGGCATCATCGTGTTGGATGCTCTTGTTGTGATCTTCTCAGATTACTTTGTTCTCCTGCCTGTTATATTATATTGTTTTGCTTTGCAAAGTCACAATGAGAATGAATGTCGAATATGTAAATCTTAGCTTCATTTCCCTAATTTTTTGATATGTTGCCTCCCATTTCTTTTCTAATCACACCATCAGAGCTATGAATAATAATTTAATCAAGCATTAATGAATGTGAAAAATGTACTGGGTAGCAGATTGGAATTTTACGAGGATTGGAATAATGCACCTTCGGAAAGTCTCTGGTGAGCCTTGATGTGTAAATGAGTTAGACATTTTTGGTGTCTTATTCAGAGAAATGTCCAATTTATGTGAAGCGGCTTCATGAAAAAAAATCTGAGCTTGGAATTAAAATTATTCATGGATGACATTTCCTCTAGTTTCATTCTGTCATTTTCAAGCTCTCTCTTTAGAACCTTCGTTTTATCAGGTAACTCGAGGACAGTGTTCTCATTGTCTGTTTATTTCCGTGACTGCGTCTGTGCGTGCCTATGTCTATCAATCCACCTCTAATCCAGCCTCGGGCTTCTGTCCCCTGCAGGCTCGATGTCAGCAGCCTGACTTTGATGTCAAGCCACAATTTATTTGTCTGTCTCTATGGACTCCCCTGCTGTCCACATAATGTCAGGCAATCAATAATAATGTGACCTACCTATCCACCCCGCCTGCCCACTGCTTTAGTTATTCACCCCCTGGCCTGCACTGTTCCAATCTCTGACCTGCCTTCTGAAAAAACCCTCTTGCCCATACTTCCCACTTTTACTAATAATGCCTGTCTAGCTATGACAATAATCTCTGTCTGTTCCCGTGGTAACACACAGCCCCCCCCTCCCCTCCCCAAAGCATAGACAAACTACTACTCCTCTCCTTTTGTTTAATAAAATAAATAGCCTGCTCCCTATGGAAACAGATCAGGAGAGGGAGGGTTGAAGATAGATAAGCATAAAGAAAGAGAGAATTAAAAGAGTGGATGGGTCAGCTGTTTGTTCATGAATATGTTTAGTGCGCCCCCCCCCTTCTCCGCTCCCCCTCTAACCACCGCTGAATTTCTGTGGAGGTGATAGAGAATGGGAGAAGACAGGTGTGCCATTATGGCGCAGATTAGCGAGGAATGCTAGAAGGTTTAACACAGCCAGAAGTTAGCTATCTCCAGTGCATATTTGTGTGCGCCTGTGAGCTCATATTCCCTTGGGTTTAGGTTAAAATATGTGTGCATAATACGTGATCTGCATGCCACTTATGATATGTGTGCTTGCTCTGTCCATATGCTGAATGATATTTGAAATATGCTCACTGGGTGTGTAAATATATGTCTGTGTGTGTGTGTGTGTGTGTGTGTGTGCGTGTGTGTGTGTGTGTGTGTGCGCGTGCGTGCGTGCGTGTGTCGTCTCCTTGCCCTACCCATTTATGGGAGAGTTAGCCCCTCACTATCTCCTCGTCTCCAGCTTATCTGCCGGCCTGTCTTGAAGTGTTGATGCAGAAAATAGAAACTACTTTGTGAGAATGCATTCTTTTTTTTCCCCCGTGTAAAATATGCACCTCACATGCAACAAAAGTACCATGAGACAAAAGATAATGCAGTGTGACATGGGAAATGACGTAGGGTGCTTTTAACGGTTCACCACAATGGTGTTGTATCTTCCTATAATGAGCTATATGCATGAGAAAACTGTTGGCATCAGGTTTTGAGACAGAAAGATATTTGAGGAAGCTGTCTGCATGCAAATGAATGTGTAGCGACTGTATCTATATCTATAAATATATTAGCAGTGTGTGCACACTGGTGTGTATATTTCTGTGAACTCTCCTTACAGCTAGCGTCTCACATTTTGTTAGTGGGTTTCTCCAGTACCCAGCCACTCAGCCAGTCTTGCACCAGCCAGCCAGCCAGCCATGTGGTCATCCTCCACTCTAATTAAGCTCACTGTGGTTCCAAACTCTAACCAGAAAGACACAACCTCAGTGCCAGACTCTGTGTCAGCTGCTGCCAAGACCTGTACCTTGGTGTGTGTGTGTGTGTGTGTGTGTGTGTGTCAGAGAGAGAGAAATTGAGAGGGCTCACAACCATATTTACCTCTCATTTTACTCTGTCAAGACATAGTGTAGAAGAGTAGAGAAGAGGGGCAGCGGGGGAAAAAACCAACAAAAATGTGGAAGAGAGACAAAGCGAATCTACAGTAGACAGTATATTCAAGTGTTTGCCTGATTGAGGGAAGTAGGGAGTTTAGTGGATTTACAAATCAAGAAGAAGAAAGAGAGGAATGCAGGGGAATAGTAATTAACGCTGAATTATTCTATCTATGAGGGATCAGGGGGATTAATAGGGGCTTTGGTTTGGATTCTGCACCTTTCACTCACTTTTAGCATGTGAGTCTGATTCGTCTGTGAAGATTGTGTGTGTGTGTGTGTGTGTATACCGCATGTGTCTTGCTGTACTCCAGAAGGCTCCATGTGTCTGTGCCAGTGGGCTTGTGACCGTATCTGCCAGCCAGCCAGCCAGAGATTTTGTGTGTATTGATGTGTGACTTTGTACCCCCCACTTACTGAAGTTCATCCAAGCATTATAAGTTAATCCGCCATAATAGGCAAAAAGACAGAAAGTGGGGGAGAGTGGTAGGGTTCGAGGAGAAGGAACGGGGGTGGGGCATCAAAAGGTAGTGTGAGTGTGTTACTGTGTGTGTGTGTGTGTGTGTGTGTGTGTGTGTGTGTGTGTGTGTGTGTGTGTGTGTGTGTGTGTGTGTGTGTGTGTGTGTGTGTGTGTGTGTGTGTGTGTGTGTGTGTGTGTGTGTGTGTATATATACGCTGTGTGTGTGTGCTGTGTGTGAGGTATGCCATGCAGGAGACTACAGATTTAGGGCTAGACAGACCGTTCTAAATCTCCGGCTTATAAGCTGTTTTGGGACAGGGAGTGTTGATAGCCCAAGCAGGCGGACAGCTCATGTCGTTCAGATGAAATCATGGCTTTGAACACCTCACCATCGCAACTATAAATCTACCCAAATACGATAAGAAAACACTGATTTAGGAGGAAGACAAGGTGCAATTTGTTTTTTAAACTAATTGTTGGAGTATGATGGGGGGAAAAAGATAAGGTCAATCTAGTGGTTAAGCTGACACATTGAGGTCAATGGTGGGAATGAATAAGCACAAGTTATGGAATGAGCAAAAAGAAACACGTGGTGAGGCTTTTGTTGTGGGATAATAAAAAGTCATATATTCCTAGCACACAATAAATGAGTTCACCTTTTAGCTGGGGTTTCACGTATCTCTCAACCTCCCACTGAGTGTTGCCACTGTCAACACTGTATATGACTGTTTGTCCAAGATAGGAGGGGTTAGGGGGAGGGAAAGAAGGGGGGGGGATAAAGCCGGAGGGCAGGTGTAGGGTAATTTGTGATGGTGGAGGTAGGTTTTATCCAGCCTGTCTGGAGGCAGTGACCCATTACTGTACATACACGCTGCCTCTCTACCTCTTGATGACTCCCTGTCCTCTATCTTTTAAGTGTGCCATTTCTTTTGTTTTTAGTTTTTCAATGTGGCCTTGCTTGAATTCATGATTTCCAAGGCTACCGTTAACATGCACTCAAATATGTTTTTAAGAACACACGCACAAAGAGATACGCTCTTTTTCAAGCTTTTATTTCCACACTCTTGTTCCCTATCTCTCTGCAGTGTGTTTACCCCTTCCTCTCTATCCCCCTATCTGTCCCTCACACACAGGCTTTACCAGCCTGCTGAGCACCATGGCCTGGTTTTTAAAAAATGGAGCAATGGATGGATAAGAAAACAGCAAAAGGCATGAGGGATGCAGAGAAAGGAAAGAATGGAGGAACAAATCAACGCATACTCCAGTGGCCTGTTATCTCATTACAGCGGTACCGGCTTGTCACGCTCGGCTGACTGGCCCCCTAAGGAGCACCCTCGCCCCATTATAAGACCCCCTTTATTCAGCAAGTGCTCTCGTATTTCAGCTTGGGCACAAAGAAGGGCAATTCTCTCTGGTTTCTGAGCTATCCACACCAGATTTGTGTATCCTAGCTCAGCCAAGGCACACAGTCAAACATACAACAGGGTCAAGGCCACATACACAGCTAGTTATGAAATGATGCTTGCGGATAATGGAGGCTAATTTGTTCCACCATTTTCTGCCTATTCCAGCCTAGCCTAGTCCCATGTGAGTATTACAAGAGGGCTTCAAGAGGGAACTGCCGTCAGCTGAAGTAGTAGAAATGGTGTTCCTCTCTCTGGCTTTTCTCCCTCTCCTGACAAAATGAAGGCTCATTAGAGGTGAAGGGAGTGCTGTTTCTAAATGAGATGGGCAGAGTGTTTCTCTGCACTCCTACAGAGAGAGAGAGAGAGAGAGAGAGAGAGCAGGAGAAAGACAGTGAAAGAGGACACATCAGGGGGAGAGAATGTAGACAATGTTTTTTCTTCAGTGGAGCAGAAAAGAGGGATGAAACTATACTGTATATGCAACAGTTTCACCATTTTCATCAATGCATCAGATAAAAGCAAAGGTGGAAAAGTCAGACTATGTCCAAACTAAGCAGGCTAACTCTGGAGATACCAATTTCCTGTGAAAATGTCCATCTATGCTAACATTTTCGGGTCTTTCTCTGTCCACACTAAAACTGCTAGATCTCCTCCTTTTTCAATCAGATCCTTCTTCAATAACTGTCTAAGTCTCAGCTAGTTAAACTTCCTTTTGTCCCCATGGTGATCACTATGTCTACTTATTTCGTGTTTTAATACAGCCAAATTAGTAATTTGATCGTGGTTCATAAAAAATATACCTGACAATCATGCAAACAGTAATTTTTGTGCTGCTCTACTGAAATATCGATCAAATCACCATTTTATGATCACAAAGTCATTTGACAAAGTAAACATAAACACAGCGTAACCTTTATTAATGTCATTAGCAGTATTGACATATGAAATCATCATCCACTGCAGCAATATTGAAAAACTCTGATTTGAGTGTGAAAAAAGAACAGCTTTCTGTGGACAAAAAATAAAACAGAGAAAAAGATATATTTTTCTTATTTACCCAGCTATAACTGTGGGTGTGTTCTCAATCTATTCATATAGTAATTTAATGTCAAGTATCTAAGTAATCTTAGGATGAAGATCAGGCAGCAAACTACAATGGCACCCTGGTGTTATTTACCAATAGTCCCTCTTTTCCGTCTCTTTGTTTACCTCAGCTTGTGCCGTGTGTGTATAACCCATGCACCCAGGAACAGGCCTTCTCTCAGGCCAACAAAACACCTGGGTGCTACAATTCAGCATAAAAAAAAAAGCTGTGGCAGTGGGAGGCTGTGCGTTTGAGGAATTGAGCTGTTGAGATATGAAGGGCTGGCAGGTGTGTTTGTGCGTGTGTTTGGCGCTCTTTGTGAATGTAGCAGTAATCATACTGTGAATAGGCTACTGTAAATAGAACTTGAGACATTCACCCCTAGACTCATCAGTATTAAAATACACACGGGTTGGCAGGGCAACTTTTTTCGTGTGGTAATAGTAAGGTTCCAGAGCAGAAATTTGAGACCTGCAGAGGGACATGTTTGCCTGCTTACACCCTTTCCTCACCTTACTACTTTATCTAAAATATTATTTCCCCTCTGGAACAAAAGTGTCTTGGTCTGTTTTTTTACTTATTCAAACACACCGTGAGTTATTGTATTGTTAAACACACACACACACACACACACACACACACACACACACACACACACACACACACACACACACACACACACACACACACACACACACACAAATACACACACACACACACACACACATACATACATACATACATACAAACACTGTAATGGACACACTCCAGTGGGTTTTTTATTACAGTAAATTGGGCATAAGAGCTACCTTACGCTGAGTATTTATCTGCACAGTATGCTAGGAAATGACTTGCAGAATGAATTGATTTAAGGATAGAGGGAGTGGGGAAGCGAGAGAGACAGCGGAGGCTGCAAACACTTTGTCCTAACCCTTTTAGTGAGATTAGCTGTAGTCTTAATGTCTCTCCCCTTATTTATACTCTGAGTCAGCCTTTCTTCTCGCCCTCTCGCTGACAAATCCGTTGTGGCTGTAAAAGAAAGTGTCGATAACTCTTCATCTTGAAAATTTAAAACCATTACAGTAACAAACAGCAGCAACATGAGAGTAGTACAGTCTGTCCTGCAACAGCAGTGACCCTGTTAATGCACAGCTTTTATGCCACTAATCCGAAACAACCTGGAGCCACGAGAGTTTAATATAAACAGAGGGGAAGGACAGTGAATCCTTATTTTGACATAACATCCCTATACACACTGAAAAGTGATGGACAATGATTTTTTTAATCATTGAGCTGCCACTGCTCTGTAAAATGGAGTAATAAACACTGAAGTACACAACCTAACATGCTCGACAATTGCAAAATGTGGAATATCCTCCTTGAAGATAGTGAAATGATAGATAAGTATCCACAGCCTTTTGATAAAGCACTGAATGATACACACACTTGACAAATCTTCAGCACAGTGTATGTCTTATTTTCAGTGAAATGTCTTCACTTGTGTGAAGTGTGTGTTATGTAATGACAGCAATGCATTAATATCCTGTGCAAATGTAATCAGTTACACCAAAACAAGTTACTAGCACACCGCCATACCAGTGAAAACAGTTTAATATTTTATTCTGTGGCTCAGGTGGCACTTGGTCAATTCTGAGAAAATGCCCCCAATGAAATCAGGGTTACCTCGCCTTGGTGTTGGAGACTACAAATACGAAGAAAAAAAACCTCAGTGTGTAGAGTTTGAAAGACTTAAGCAGGAAGAGTCCAAGAAAAGATGCTTTGCATTATAGAAAATGTTGGCGAGTCATCCAATTTTGTTAAATAATCGTAAATGTCCCTTTAAAAGAATACAGCAGTGCAGCAGTGAGACACGGCCCAACACTCCCAGTTTGCCCTACCTCAGTTGTCAATCCCTCATAATCCATCCATCTATCCATCCATCATCTTTCGATGGCTGTCCCTTCCCTTATTGGGGTCCTGAGAGGAAATTAAAATCTTTACTGCCTCTCTCATCACTAAAGGCACCTCATTAGGATAACCCATTATGAACGGCAGTGACATTAGCAGCAACATATGCAAGCAGATTGCCTCTGCCAAACATTGCATGTCATTCTGGCCCATTAAAGCGAGTCATTTACCTTGATGAATAGGTAGAGGCAGAGGGGAATTTAGAAGACACGCAAGGGACCCTCTCATTCCCTCACTTCATCTTTCTCGCTGCTCCAATTTTACCTCCTGCATCTACGAGAGCTTCTGTACGCAAGTTTCCTTTCTCTGGTTTGATGCTCGTGCCTGCATTTGCATCAGTATCCTCTTGCGTCTGCTTCTTCTCTTCTGTGAGACCCTCTAGCCTTCTCAACTCATCCAAACTTTGCATCACACTGCTTAACACTTTCCCAGTCCAACACTCCTTTTGAATTCTTTTTTTTTTCCATCCTTCATTCCTGCCTCCTCTCGGTTTCTGCATTTTATTTTTCACCAGGGGCTTCAAGGAAGGGGGAAATAGCGAGAAAGACTGGGAGAGAGGGGGCAGAAAAGGACAGGGTGTGTTAATTGGAGTGCCTGCGGCGAGAGGGGTGGAAGGAAGAGGGAGAAGAGAGAAAGGAGGCCCAGATTTAGGGGCCCAGAAACATTAAATATTAACACCTTTTCTCATCTCTGCCCCTTAAGTGACATCTACTGATTGGGTTTTCTCTCTCAGTCGATCAGGACACACACACACACACACACACACACACACACACACACACACACACACACACACACACACACACACACACACACACACACTCTTTTTCTCCTTTCACCAAATTGAGTACCCTCTGAAAATGAAAAGCAGCCAGGAGACGACATAGTGCGGTAATTGGCGGACCTTTTCTGTTTTGTGCCCTTTGGTTGGCAAGGTAATGAAATTCCTCTTGATATTTTTATCCGATCTTGCATGTCATTCACCGCTATATGGCCTTGCTTTGTTACCTCCACTGTATTTAGACCCAAAAGTGAGCTCTAATAGGAGCAAGACACTGGCTATTGTCGTGCTAACTCACTGTTAATGGAGTCACATATAATGGCAGTGGATTGTGTCAGCTAAAAGATATTAGCTTTATAAATGGCCTAGATATTCGGTGTGAGGGATGATTTCAATTTTACTCAGCTAACTGTAATGGGGTAGGACACTCAGAGAATCCTTTGGTTTATCAGTGAGACAATATGTCATAGCTACTTTTGCAGAGGCACTTACACAGCACTAAAACTCACAAGACTCATGTATTCACAGCTCTATTTTTAATCTCTTTATAAAACATCTTGGCTTTGTTTTATTTATATTTTCAACCGTCGCATTCTGCAGGACTACAATGTCAGCACCACAAATTCATATTCTACTCATGCGCCCTCTCTCCTGTTTATTTTTCTTCTCCTTCCTTTTTGTTTTCTCCTCCTCGTTCTCGTACCATTTATCCTTGTCTTGTTTATCCTTTTCTGCTCCTGACTCCCTGGCTCATGTTCGAAGAGGACAAACACACCCACTCACACACACACACACACACACACAATCATTGACCTTACAGCTCTAAACTCTCCTGTTTGAATAGGGTTGACTTGTCACCCCGTTGCCAGGACGACAGGACCAGCAAGGGTGAATTTCCTGGTAGACAAAAGAGTGTGTGAGGGGCCGACCTTGTAGCCCACTTCACACTGTTTGTCTTGAGCCCCTAAACTGCCGTGAGATGACACAACACACAGCCCAGTAAAGCTGTGATTTATTTGTCGCAACTGTGCACACTGTGATGTTACCTCTCTGCCCTCCACTCGAATACAACAGACACTTTTATACACAAAGAAATCCACACACCCGCAGCTTGGCTGGCAGACATCATTTGCAGAGTCATTGAACTCTGTGATGACTTTTATTTTATTGCATTGTGTAGGACACAGATGCTAATATTGTGGAGAAGACTGATGTGTACCCAGGCTAATTGCTAATAGCCTTATGTTTGACTCAGCTGCATTACGTCAACGTCAAGTCCCCGGGAACATCAGACCTCTCCTAAACTCGTGTCCTTGTTCTTCTGACGCCGTCCTCTGTCTCTCCGCACTCGTTTTAAAACAAGTTCAACTCATGAATCCAAATGAAGTTAAACGTGTTTTAAGTGCTAATCACATCAGCTTCACACATCAGACATGATACAGGTAACGGATCTCAAGCAAGAAGGTTAATATAGGAACCTGACAGAAGAGACAAATGAAGCTAATACAGAAACTTTAGAGGACTAACAGAACAATAAAAGGTTAGGCTACAGGGTTCTTATCTAACAAATGTTCAAAATCTATTTTCCCCCGCAGTCTCTTCTTTGCCCCATCTCATATTTTCTATCTAGAGCAGACACACAAAGTGGTTAAACCCAGTCTCCTCCGCTAGACTCATGACCTCCACAACCAGCTGCAACCTGAATGTGTGTACACTGTGTGTGTCTTGCCGCAGGGTCCCAGGTGTGAATTTTACTTCTACTCTGGTGGTACATCGGTACAAGCCCTGACAGGAAGACAGACAGCCCCCCCCCCTTCATATCCTGTGATTGTGGTGCAAGGGCTCAGCATGTGGTATCTGAACAGCCGGGATCAGTATATCTCACCTTTAATCAAACAACCCTCTGCCCTTTCCCAACACATAAAGATATCACACAGAACCCTCATAAAAAGAACACAGGCATAAAAAACTGAGGGTGCCCTGACTCTTTTCGCAATAAAATTGGAGCACCAAATATATTATTGTGTTTGACTCCAATTAGAGTCCCAGATATCATCTTTGAAGCACACTAGACCTCGGCTGTCGACTTGGGGAGTCATGACTGCAGAAGCCTTTGAGTGGCTTGTGAACGGTCAGATGAGATTTACAAGACTGAGGATGACTCTCTGATTGCTGTAATTGGTACTTCAGAGTTCTTCCATCCATGTGTTACTGAGCAAAAAAAAAAAATCCTTACGTTTTTTAGGGGATTCTTGTGAAATGACAGTAGGAGTTGTTGAAAACTTGCAAGAGTTTCTTTTAACTTCAAATTTTCTTTGGTGACGATGGAATAACAGTTTATTTTAGAGGATATTATATGCTTAGTCAGACTGCAGTGTTTGCAGCGGCAAAAATGTGGTGGGAACGAGACTCAGCGGGTGCAGTTATTTTATGGCCTTTGCGGTATTTGAGAGCTCTTCTTGGCATATTATTTAAATATATATATATATATACATATATATATTTACTATCCAACTGTCCTTCTTGCATTGGCTTTCTGTCTCTACCCTTTTCTGTCTCCTCCTCACTTTCTGTCTATTTCTATCTTTTACCCTTACTTATAAATACAGTAAATTACAATGGGATTCTAATTAGCATTAGATACATATCAATGCCTTCATCTCAAAGGTCAACACTTGGCTGGACACCAACAGGTCATCACAGCACTTGGTCTACTATGCATGGCCTTTGTATGGATACACTTGCCATTGAAAGTATCTAAGGAGACAGACTGTCTCAGACAGACAGTCTGGTTTTCACTGTATGTGTTTTTATTTTTTTGTCTCCTTGGTTGCTAAAAGTTTTACTTCTACAAACTATTTTAGTCTGTGTATTGTTGCCAGTTGGGAAACTTCCTCTCTCTCTCTTTTTTTTTTTTTTTTTTTTTTTTTCTCCCCTGTCTATCATCTCCGTGGCTCTATGTGTCTCACTGTGCCTGTCTCTCTCACTCTCTCCCTTGCCCTCTGCATGTGGCATTCATTGTTGGTGAGTGTGTGGTGGCAGAGGGGCGGAGGGGGTGTTTTGCAGCAGCTGCTCCTGCACTGCACCTGTTCTTGTTTCATCAGCCAGGCGTTGAAGGACTCCAGGCCCTACATGGACCCACCCCGACACCGCTAGTCTGACCCAATCTGCCCCCTACACACACGCACGCACACACACACACACACACACACACACACACACACATACAATATATATATATATATATATATATATATATATATATATACTGTATGTGTATATATATATATATATATATATACACACTCTGACCACTACTCATCTCATCATTTTTCCTCTTGCTCCAACAGAATTGTACAGACCTAACTTGCACCTTTAATATATTTATATATGACAAAAACACGACGGTGTCCAACGTCACATGCTTAGGAAAACAATAAATGGTTGGGTTTAGGAAGGAAACATTGGGGAAGGCTTAAAAAAAAAAACGGTTGAAAAAACACCACACGTGGGACGCAATCCCAGCTCTCCTGGGTGAAAGTCCTGTGTTTTACCCATCCGCCACCCCAACCAACCTTCCTCCGCAGACTTACGTCCTTTCATGCTACTCGCTATGGCGAAAATTCCCACGTAATGTAGGTCAATGGCAGCCGAACAGCATTGATAAACACGCTAAAAAGCGATTATGCGTCTTGATAACACACCGAAATGGCATACGAATTGGCTTGTCATACATACGCCACTTTATGAGATCAGTCTGAATATATTATTTGCAAATGGCAACAACATACAGTAGCTTTAACTCCATTAGCAAACAGTGCCTTCTTCCAAGTGAGCCTCCACTAAAGAGCCTGGTTCTGTTTATTTTTCCGCCTCACAGCTGGCCCTCTTGGGTACATTTCCGAAATGGATTGAGTTTGTCCTCTAAAGTTAAACTCAGTAAACAAACTGCATTTCCTGAGGAGTGTTCCCATCTTGCCGGACAGGCAGACTAATGTGAGTGCTGAGCGAATGTGAAAGGCCCATAAACTCACGATTTTGGTGGGATCAAGTCTACAACATTAACAGGCCATTATCAGTGTGAGAGGGCTGACGGCAACCTGCCACGCCCCGCTACCACAACCGTACCTTTATACACAGAGTCTCGTGCTCATGATGATGATGTGAGTCAGTCAAACTATGTCTGTGGTGGCGATAGTAACCATCACAACATGTGTTGGGAGTGAAGCCCCATTTATACTTGTGGGAATGCTTTTATAGCTCAGCAATTCATTTCACTCACTGGCAACACCACAGCTACACTAGACGGATGTATCAGGTTGTGTGGTGCTTTTACATACCCCAAAGTAACTGTTTACATTCTTTCATTTAATTTGTGATAGAGAGTGAGACTCCTGGTGAACTTTGCAGTCGAGATTGCTTCATTAGATCACAAAGTAGGTCTCCAGTTACTGAAAATGTGAAGATTACTTCCTTGATGTTGTCTTCACCATCAACAGTCACATTCACTGTGGCACGTGAAACGTAGAATATCAAGTAGAGCTGAAATGATTAGTTGATAACAAAAATAAACCTGCAACTCTTTTTGATAACATAAAAATTTACATAGGTCTAGTTTCTCAATTGTGAGGATTTGCTGCTTTGTCTGATATGATATCTTTAGGGTTTAGAGTGTTGGTCAGACAAAACAATGATGATGATGGCATCACCATGGACTTTAAGACATTGTGATGTTGTGTGAACGGAGAAAATAATCTTAAAAGAAGAAAAACACGAGTTGCACCTCAATATGTGGTTGTCGTTGTAGCCCTGATGTGTAGTAACATTTTTGAGGAGGTGCATGTGAGCTGTGCTCTTGAAGCGGAGTATGTAGCCTATATATATATATATATATATATATATATATATATATATATATATATATATATATATATATATATATAGAATTTTAGGGAATTTATATTGAAAAATAAACCATTAAATGGCACTTTCTGGAGAGTTCTGTGCAAAGAAATGGAGAAATCGATTACATGATATGTACAAAACTGCAAGGTTTAGAGCCTATACTTTGCATTGTTGTATTATCAACAGGTATTAAGGCATTTAGCATTTACATTACTGTTAATCAGTCATCACTTGATTGCACATTGTATTACCTTGTTATGATATAAGAAGTGATCCATATAATGTGCCACATGAAGAGACAGTGCAGCATATGACAGTAGCAACAGCTGGGAAGATTTGGGTCTGTGGTGACCAGGTCCACCTAAGACACAAACTTCCTTCTCCCATTCTCTCACTTTACTACTACTACTACTACTACAACACACACACACACACACACACACACACACACACACACACACACACACACACACACACACACACAAACGCACACACACACACACACAGGCAGCGGCGGCCCGCAGCTCATGAGATTTTTTTATTCAAGGATATATATATATATATATTTATAATTAAGTATAAAGAGATAGAGAAATCATTTTAAACACACTGGAAGAGGTGCTGATCAGTGGAAAGTGATGAATAAAAATGAGGAAGTTATTGTAATGTGTTGTTTTTTTTATGACTGCTTGCTGAAAGTGACTCAGCTCTTGTGACATTGAGGCTGAAGGTGTCTTCTTCTGCAGGACGCTGTTTGCTTTGCCAACAGTCAAACACACTAATCCTGTTAGAGCCCAAGGATGTTTAGGACCGCACACACATGAACACACACACAAACAGGTACACACACACACACACACACACACATCTTCTGACATTCCTCATCTATCGGGTACCTCATCGCTTGGCCCGCCATCATCAAGGTGTATATAGTAGACTTAAATAAAGGCTGAGTTGCCCAGAAGATCCTTTACTGTTTGGTAGAGAGGTATTTGGGTTAGCAGGGAGACAAGCAGGTACTATCAGTGAAAGGAGGTTCATGGTGGCTTCATAAATAGACTCTAGTTGGGTGACATCCATGTAGGTACAGTAACACACACACACACAGACACACACACACACACACACACACACACACACACACACACACACACACACACACACACACACTTTTCATTCTCACACTCTCCCTTCCACCCCATTTTCTTAATTTCTTTGTGCCCTTCTTCTTCCATCTCGCATTTTCGTTTTCTTTCTCCTTTCTCTTTCCGTCTTTCAAACACACACACATGGGCGGATGAGACACACAAGCGAGTTAGAGCACTGGGTATTAAAGAATGCTCTTTGAGAATGAGGGATAAAAAGAAAAGAGAGTCAGAGAGAGGGAGAGGCTCCTGGTTTGATGTCCAGAATATGACAGTAGGTGAGGGGAGAACAACAGAGGACAAGAGGACAGTAGAAAGGATCCAGCTGGTTCTTTTTATAATGAGGCGCCCGCCTTGTGTGTGTCGTTGTGTGTGTTGGAAAGAGAGAGAGGGTAAAAGAGAAAAAAAGCAGAAAGAGACAAACACAGAGAGAGTATTAAAGATGGTTTCACATTAACTTTTCAGTAGATGTGGGACTGACATGACTCTCTGGGTCTGCTCCACTCTGCTTTGACTGCAGACTTGGATCTTTTTTTTTCTACACACACTGTACTTAACCCTAGCTTTTTGGGGTGGTGTGGTTGCTCATAAATATTGCATGCATTATAGATATACTGTAAGACTGTATGTGTGTGTATCTGTACACAGGTCACAGTCTGACCGTCTCGTCCCCATCTGTCTTTCTACCCGGTCACGCACCCCATCACACACCACCTCACACACACTTTTCCTCTCTTTGACTAAATCCGATTATCTGGCCTGCATCAGCTAACGAGACCCCCATGTAGCTAGTCGCCCCCCTCCAACAGCCCCAGCCACTCTCTTTCTTTCTCTCCCTCAGCCTGCACACAAACGCGTGCACGCACACACACACGCGCGCACAGTGACAGCCAACATACACACACATAGGCTGCTCTAGGCTCAGATTGGACAGAGGACTCCCCTAATTATGCTTTAATTGTCCGTCTCTGTATCTCCAGCTGCCTCGTGTGTAAAACACAGAGCAGCGGCCTGACTGATCACTCTGGACCAAAACATATTGTGAATGACACCAAAAGATGTGTGGGAAATAGAAAAGGGTGAGACAGATAATAAAATCAACTGGGAGGGGAAGAGGAAGAGGTTGGCAGAGACAGAAAGATGTGGTACAGATGGACTCTTTTAAAATACTATATTTTAAAATATTTTTATCACATATCATTGCTTTAACTGCCTCTCAGTAGCTCTGTTTACATGCAAGTAGTAACCCAGCAACTGTGCACACTACACTAAAAAGTGAGAGGAAAGTAGACATCAAACTCTTCCAAACATCTTCACTAGGTCGTTGGTTCTGTGCTATGTGCAAACACTTTCCGCATAGACTAGTAGGTAACTAATATTAATAATATTACTATAAAAAAATAAAATAATATTATAATAAAAGACCAAATTAAGGCTTGTAGCTGCTCTAAAAGTGAGGATTCAGCTATTTAATTATGTTCCATTATAGCTGGCAGATTTGTGTCAGAGACTGATAAAAGACTAACACACAGTTACTGTGTTTTCACAGGAAGTGAATGTGATCAGTGCTGTGTGACTTACACAGCTAAACATTGTACTCAGCAGATGAATACATGGTTGCTCATGTGAAATACAATGGCTTCACATTGAGTTAATAATTCAGTTTTTCAGCTGATGGAAAACTAGATTTCTCACAAACATTGTCCAACCTTAAACTGGAGATTTAGTAACCGAGTTAAGATTTTGGCTGTCTGTGCATGTGCCAGTAAGTCACTTCATTTTATGTGGTATGTGTGCAATTGTGTATTTTTCCCATGCACCACTTAACAGTGACTTTTAAATCCTGAGTCCCTGCCTAAAAGTGCAGCTCTTGGTTTACTCACTCATTCTTGTTCGTTTGCTTGTCTGGCTCGCTGTTTGTGTTGGCGCAGACACAGAGGAGGATTTTCTTCTGGGCTACATCCCTCTTACAGGCTCGAAACATGAGACTCGGTTTGTAAAACTAATGTTTCACTTCAGAGCTACTGAGCCAATAGAACAACATATTTAGAAAGAGAGAGAGAGATAGAGGGATACTGGATAGGGGTGAAGATAAAAAAAAGAAAAGAAAATGAGAAGCTGGATAAAAATAAAGGCAAAGGAAGTGAAAAAGTAAATCAAGAAGTGAAAGAATACATCTCATGAAGTGTTAGCGCCTGACTGACCCTTGACCTCTGTGTGGTTTGAGGGTCATAGTGAATCACAGCATCTGACCCCGGTGGAATGTGTCTCACTAACACTCGTAGCAGCACAGTGTGTATTTTTGACAGCTCTCCCTATTATTTCCTCTATTATTCTTTCCCTTCCATCCATCCTTTGCTCTCTTTCTTCCTCACAGTAGAGTGATAACAAGGTGGCCATCCCTTAGCTCCTCTCATCTTGCTTTAGACATTTTGAGCAAACACTCTTTCATCTTCCCTGTCCGCATTTTTCTGCCCTGCTTTTTAAAACAAGCCCGTCAAACAACTATGATTCCCAGAGGTCCATCCTCCCCACTCTTGGCAAGTTTCTCACAACAAGTAAATTATTTAAGTGCAGATTTTGTAGTCCAGAAATTGATAACATGATTAATTTATGTAATCATACAGAGTGTGGGGCTGGGTTGTTCATTAGCAACACATATTAATATTAATTTCAGTGTAGATCTCTGGCTTTTTAATCATACTTAATGTTTGCAGCATAAAACAATTTTTGTAAATCTTGAGTAGTTGTTTACTGTTGCTTCCCTGATGCATCCATTATTTAATGTATAAAAACATTTTTCTAGTTGTAGTTTATTTCAGTAAAAGTTTTCATATACTCCCGCTAAGTCCATATCAAGTTGCATAGACTATCAAGTCAAGTCAAGGAAACTTTATTATCCCCGAGGGGCAATTTGGTTTACAGCCGTACAGTACAGTACCACACACCATACAAGCAATGTAGAAATCACAAAACACAGGTAGACAGTAAAAAAAATAATACAAAAACAACTGGAGCTTAACATTCAACAAGTAAATAGATGAATAAAACAATTAAACTACACTACCATCATTTGTTTAAAAGGCTGATGGCTAAATAGTGGATTAAAGGCTATGAAATATGTCTTCCATATCATAATAACTTACTTCATTGATTTGTTAGTCAAGACTGCAAAATTGATTTGACATTTTAACCCCAGTCACTTAAATAACACTCGACTGCCTTCACATGTTACTATACTCCATGAGTAATGCCACAATGTGCTGCAGTGACTTCATTAGCACAAATGGAGCTCCTTCCCTATCCTCCAGCCCTCCGTCTTTCCCCTCCCTCTTTTCCCCGCCTCTCCTCTGAGTAATTCTCTAAAGCTATATTGTACAGAGAATTAGAGAGTTATAGTGTTCCCTATCCCCACTGGAACTAGTTTTGTCCCCTAGCTGCTACTCTCTCCCATTGATATCTGGGACACTCTGTGCATCCTAATGTCTCTATTGAATGGAGACAGTGACAAGGGCCTTCTGGTTCCCCTCGGGGTCCCTTAACAGTTTTTACTGCTGTTCATGCACCTTTGAGGGAATACTGATACGTATAACTCGCCATCCTTTGCAGCGAACGGCTGCTGTTGTCTGTTTGGATTTACAGCGGTTACAATAGATTCCATTGGAGACCCAAAGTCATGGCAAAAAACATACCAAAACATCCATAAAAACTTCTCAAGCCACTCCTGCAACACTATCCACTTCTTTAGTTAGTAGTCATTGTGGTTTTATTATTTACTCCTGTCCCACTTCCAGATGGAATCTACAGTACTGAACTACTGAGGTGTTTGTGTCTTTTCCAGTTACTGTATATGTATTTGAACATTACCAATACTATCATGCCATACTTTTCGTATACCAGCCTGTCATGTCTGGTATTGATGCAACACGTTAACACATCACTACCAGTCCTTCTGGCTTCCCATGCTTGAGTCTCTTTTTAATCGTCCGTCTCTGTGTGTTTTTCTCTACAGTTTGTAGTGGTTCTGTGACCGTGAATGTGACTCCTAAAGTGGAGGTGTTGAAAGATGATACTGCCAAACTGCCCTGCACATATACCGTCTCACCATCATCAAGCAACACTGTTGTTGAGTGGTACATTGTAAGTCATTTCCAGTTAATAATGTTCTTTATTCAGAAATTTTTAGACAGAAAAAAAAACATTTTTGTAGTTTCTCCTTCTTACTGTTTGTTTCTCCTTCTTTTTAATTCCTCCCCATGTTTCGTCCACCCTCTTTCTATATCTCCTTCTTTACTTTCATACATGCAGGAGGAGCAGGGAACCAGGAAGCGTGTGGCTTTTACCCAGGGTGGTCAGGGAAAAAGCGATGACGGCACCGTTCTGACCGGGCGGGTCACTATCGGACAGGACTTCACCTTGACCATCTCCTCGGTTCAAACCTCCGATGAGCTCGTCTTCTTCTGCCAGGTCACCGCTGGCCCGGCTGGGGTTGGAGATGCCGCCACGATGCTCAAAGTCTTCTGTGAGTCGGCCAGTGCCCTTTGGCCTTTTATATGACTTCAACATGACCTCTACCCCCCGCTCAATCACTTTCCCATCAGTTGTTGATGTGTGGAATTTATGACTTGTTTTGTTACCGTCCCTGGGTTTATGGCTTTAATCCAATCTGCATGTGTGTCCATGCTTACTTTCACTTAGAAGTGGCTTAATTGTACTTAATGCATGTAATGCATTTTGCTGATTACATTTCACACATACTCTAAGTTACTCCATGCAAAACCTCTTTATAGAAGCTCTATATAGTATCGTATAAAGTACGATTTGTCACAATCTTCTACATGTGTAAAGAATAGAGCACACTTCAGCTATTATTTTTTCATCATGTGGAAGACTTTGGAACCTTTTTCAATGCCTGGGGTTAGCACTTTCCTTTGATAAGTTGCCCAGAGGTCAATTAACCGCAATCTAATCCCTCTTGACACAATTGATGAATAGTTCAATCACACCTGTCATGTCTCATATAGCTCATCTTAATAATGGCACAGATTTATCACCAAGGCGCTAAAGGCTGACCCCTGCTGCAGTCCACTGTGTCCTTCCCCCTCCCACAGCAAGCCCTGAGCAGACATCAGTCATACTTTTAGAATTTAGTGGCCTAAATGAATACGATTAATTTACATTTTGGATTGGACTGATAAATTACTCTAAGAGTTGGGTCGGGAGTATAACAAAACAACCCTTTCTTTAGTCAAGCTCCCACTTGAAAAAGAGATTACAAGTTAACCATTAACATCTATGCACTCAGAAGCTTTGAGGTTTAAAGCAATCTCATAAAATAAGCTATTAATTGTGAATGAGCAAGTCAGTGGTTGACAATACCTCAATGCAGTGCTATTTGACAAAAGCCTTTTTAGATTTACTTAATGCCCACAGAAACAGCCGGGCTCACAACCAGCATATTATTCTTTGTCCACATTTGACCACTTGACTCAATGGGGGATATGTTAAAGTGTGTCTGTCTTGCCTTAACTTAATAGGACTGACTTATGAGGTCTCGTGAAGGTTGAGCTGTAGCAGTGAAAGCCTGGTTTTTCTCTCTCGGGTAGAGGGTAAACAGTATGTCTTCTAAGCAAAAACACACTATAAGAGAATAAAAATAACACTGCCTATATGTCTCTGTGAGTCTTAACTCTCTTAACATTTAAATGACTTGAGGACTACGCTAAAAACCTTTATTTGGCTGAATGTAAGAGGTTGCAAAAGAGAGTTTTAGTCCTTTTTTACAATTACTATGCATACATATGGCTGCTTGCTTTGCACAGTACGCGGAAAGGGAATGGCTAAAGAAATGCTTCAGCAGTTTTGGGAGCAATGTAACAAGAAGGAGTAAACGCAAAGAATCGAGTGAGTGAGTGAGACAGAGAGAGGAATACTCATCTACTGTTTATTTTTTATAAGCAGTCAGCAGCTGCGGGCAGTGATAAGATGACCTTGCATTTGAACAAGTGAGCTCGGGAATAAAGCAGAGAAACAAGTGGGGACACCCACAACTGTGGTTGTGTGTGTGGGTGTGTATGTGTGTGTGTGAGCCAGTGAGTGGAGGAGTGTTTTTTTTTTGTTATTTGACCCTTATCAGCTCATGTGAACTAGGTCACACTGGAATAATGTGAAGCAGGATATTTACTGCTCAACTTAATTAACAAGGTTAGCAGCAGGCATGTGGGTTGGATTGCATATATAGAAGTGGAGTTTGTGTCTTTTTGTCTATGTAAAATGTTTTCCTTCCAGTGAATCATAATATTGATTTCCAACTTTCCTTTTTTCTGTCTCAGTTGCTCCAGAGAAGCCAGAGCTCACCAAGCCGTCAAGTCAGGCTATTACGGCAGGAGAGACTACCAGCTCTGAGGTGTGTGTGCAATTGTATGCATCCTGTGTGTGAGTTTCTCATTTCATATGAACACTGAAAGAACGTTTTCAGTCGACTTTCTTTTGTCCCTACCTGCATTTGTTCATGTGTATCAGATTGGTACCTGTGTGACGAAGAACGGACATCCCCAGCCAAGAATTATCTGGTTTAAAGATGACAAGCCCCTACCTGAGGTCAAGGACAGGAAAGAGAGTAAGTGCCATCATTTGTTAGAATTTCATGAACAAATATATAGTCTAATATCACATGCAGTGCAAAGCTTGGAGGATGATCTGTGTGCTTCCTTGGCTCCTTTCTGTTAGAGACCTACATGATTCCCTCGGTGGTGAAGGAGGCCTCCGGTCTCTCTACCGTCAAGAGCACATTATACATGCAGCCCACCAAGGCAGACAAGGACTCTGTGTTCCAGTGCACCGTGGAGTACAGCATGCCAGGAAACCAGAACCCAAAGAAGGTGTCCAACACCATCACCATCAACCTCAACTGTGAGTGGAAAGGAAAGACAAGAGTTTAAATTAGTGAGCTTTACAGGTGCTCCGAACAGAGCCAGGCTAGCTGTTTTTTTTTGTTGCTATTTATGCTAAGCTAAGCAATCCCACTGCTGGCTGTAGTCTTATATTTCCTGGACAGACGTGAGTGGTATCGATCCCCTCATCTCTTAGCAAGAAACTGAATAAATGTATTTCCCAAAATGTCAAACTATTGCTTTAAATGTCAACGACCACTTCAGCACCTCCAAACTTTTTTTTAGCAGTGTGAGTTAGCTGCTTGGTTATCAAGGGACAGTTTCTTATCAGACCAGGCACATAAAAGAGAAAAAGGGACAAATCACTAAAAAGATAATAATAAAAGACTCCAGACTTATTGTGTGCTATTTGCTCTGCTATTTTACTGTACGTCCGTGAGCTATGATTGTGCTAGTAAACACATGCGATATTTGCATAATATGGTTTATTATGTCATGCCATGAAAGATGTGTTGGGGCACCTCAGTTTGTAAGTTGTTCCATATTATAATAAGAAGAGTCAACAGCCATGCTGGTTGCTCTGTGAGGCTGTTGGCACAGCGACGCTTCAAGCTAAATGCTAACGTGAGCGTGCAAATCATATCAATCGTGCAATCACAATGACAGTGCTAACGTGCTGATGTTTAGCAGGTTTAATGTTTATCATTTGCACCACCTTTGTTTAGTGTGTTAGCATACTAACATTTGCTAATTAGCAATAAAACAAAGTACAACTGAGCCAGATAGGAATGTCATTTGTTTTGCAGGTATTTTGTCAAAAACCAAAGCATTGGACGAATTGAAATTTGGACTTGATGATGGCGCTTTATAAAAAGTCAGGGGATTTCAAACAATTGATTCTAAGGGGGGCATGAATGTCTGTACAACAATCCCTCCTATAGTTGTCAAGACATTTCACTGAAAGCCCAAAATATCAACCTCCTGGTGGCGCTAGAGGAAAAAGTCAGGCTGTCACAAAAGTCATTAGGATTTATCCTCTGGGGACCATAACGGTCTGTACACAATTTGATGACAATTCAATTCGATAGTTGTTGAGATTTTTTAGTCTGGACCCAAGTAGTGAACCGACTCACATTCACAAGGAGCCTAAAAAGGCTAAAGAAAATGAATCTATTTATTTATGCATTATCTGTAAGCCGCTCTCTGTCCTCTCTGTCCATCCTCATGCTCTTTGAAATTAAACATTGTCAACAAACAGCTATTAGTGTTATCTTTACTGGTTGCATATCTTTAATCCCGCTAAGCACTGTAGTGGAATTTAATATTCAGCAAAAGAAGAATGATAAGGCAAGGAAAGGAGAAAGTACTGACAGTAAAGTAGAAGTAAAACATCCCTGGAATGCCTCTTTGATTGATGACATACTGTATAACAGTGTAAATGTATCCAAAGGAGGAATTTTCACCTGTTCCATGTCTGTTCTCTTCCATCTAGATCCGTCTGAGAAAGCGACTTTTTCTCTACTCAACACTAGTCCAGTCAAAGAGGGCGATACTGTTACCATGAAGTGTGAGACTGATGGAAACCCTCAGCCCGAGTTTGACTTTACTAAAGATGTACGTGTCAGTTTGTTTAAGAGAGTTTTTTCTGCCTGTGCTATATGTATCCCAACTTTTTTTATACAAGTTTGATTATCTTTGCTACTGTCTCACTCAGTCAGTACTCGTGTCTCTCTCTCTGCCATTCCCTGCCCTTCCACTTTCAGGAAAAAGACACCAATGGTCAGGGTGGTGTCCTGCTGCTGAAGTCTGTCAAGCGCACAGATAGTGGTGTGTACACGTGCAGAGCCACAGACTTCGATAACCTGGAGGCTGACCTGAGTGGAACGATCACCCTCACTGTCAACTGTGAGTGAGCCACTCACACTCACACACACACACACACAACTGCAGGATAAGGAAACACATAAAGAACAATTAACCTCCTGTTTGTGCAGTTTCAGCTTTGCGGTAAGCCTTTCTTTTCATCAGTAAATCATAGAATTAAAAGGGTTAGAATGGAATGAGCTTTAATGGAATCCTTTCAGGAGGCCAATATCCAATTCAATTTTTCACAGTTCATCTGTTACTTTAATGCTATCCCAACTACACTCCCTAATTTGATTTTATCACACACATTAAGCAGAGATAGCCTAGAAATAGCATGGAATAAGCTTAACGTGGGCTTCGAAATGGGCTTAACTTCAGAGTAAGTGCATTAGCTTTGTACTTAATAAAAAATGTTTTATATATTCTGCTTGGTAGGGTCGTTTTAACAGCCTTATTACATGGTTTTTCAAGCAATGAGAAGCATTTTGATTTCAAGTGGCACTTCTTTATCTCCTTAGAATGTATGGAAGGCCTCAGATTTAATGTGTCTTCCTCTCGCTCAATTGCTTTCTATTTTCTTTGTCAGATATCGACCCAGTGAGCATCAGCCCTGCCCAACCTCAAGTCGTCATGCTTGGAGACAAAGTGGAGTGGCAGTGTAAAACCAAGGCCTCTGCTGGACACACTGTTCAGTGGAAAAAGGTGTGCACCATTTCCTTCTCAACCTTCCTTTCCTTCTTTCACGGAAAAGTGGTGTATTTCTAGGAACACAGAGCATTGCTCTATTCATCACCTTTCCACCTAATTATTTCAGAGCATACTTAGATAACCATTATTCAAAAGCGAACGTGTCATTCTTGCATATTCACAGCAACAGCTCAATGTTGAACAAGTATTCAGTCCTTTCTGGGGCTCCATATTTGGACATATTGTGATTCTGATTCCGCTTTGATGCAAGATTTTGTTCCCAGACTAAATTTCATATTGTGACACATACAGTAACTTCCATAGTGTGCAGCTGCCATCCAACACTGGAGCCTTTGGATTGGGAGCATTGCTCCCTTTAAAGACAGTTGTGGCCCTGCTACACAAGCTGCATTGTGTCCAATAGTAGCAACTGGAGAAGAGACACTGGTGTTTGTCATTTTGTGATCACAAATCCATACGTACATTGTATCAAATACTAATCATATATAATTCATTCTACATCTCAAGAATTATGTAGTTAGTATGAATTAAATTGGAATTACACCTGTGTAGGAAACAGGCAAGTTCAGTATATATTATGTATGATTTACAGTAGCAGGATGACTTTGTCTCATGCGACAGTCTGAGTTCATATGTAAACCTGCTAGAAGGGCAACAACTGATTATTGTTATAGTTAATTCAAACAATTAGGAGTTTGCGTACTCTGTGTGCAGCAGGCTAAAGACAATAGCAACAAAAGATCACTCCTTCTGGTTTTCTATGGGAAAAACATGTATTTTCCACAGTAAACATACCAAAGAAAAGACGATTTGTTAAACTGTTCAACCACAAGTCAGTGTTGTAGCAGTGGTGTTTCTGGTGTTTTGGTATTCATCTCCTCTCCTCCACTTGTTATGTGCAGAATGTTCCTCCTGTGTCAAGCCTGTTGTTGTAGCCTGTGTATCTATTGTTGTGTCTCCTGGGTGTGATAGAAACTCACCGACTGCTGCTTTTCTGGCTAGAGAACGTGTTTGTTCTTAGTAAGAAGGATACCTAGGAGAAGAAGTTGAGAGGAATTGAAAGAGACAGGTTCATCATGGAGGACAGACTTTGATCTGTTATCACTGTGCTTTGGAACAGTGTGTGTGAAGGTTTTTCTGCTTTCCCAGCATAGCAGTGCGCCTTCAAACTAGATATTCACAAAGCTGTTTATATTCACATGCAGAGAATACAACGAATGAATTGAAGGCTGATGGAGTGACTCCAGTTGGTTTTATTTCTTTTTTTGTGTGCTACTCCAGGGCTCTGAGGTGCTCTCACAGGACGGCATGCTGTCAATACAAGATGTTTCCTATGATAAAGCTGGAGAGTACATGTGTGTTGGAGCTGTGCCATCTGTGCCAGGACTAATAGCCCAGGCCAGCGTGAACCTCACTGTCAAAGGTAACACACTCGTATAAACATATACACACATACACTCATGCACAGCCTACCTCAGGAAAACCCCAAATACTGTGTTTATACCAGAGTGAATTTAAGATTTCAATCACATCCGCATCTGTATTGCTATTTTTTCATGCACACAGTCACGCATACAGTACAAATACAGCTTTGTGTTTCCAGTGCTACATTTACAGAGCAACTATACACACACACACACACACACACACACACACACACAGGATAATGACAATAGTCGGTGTTAAGGTGTGCCTGGTATTGTTTCAGTCAGAGGAAGGAGGTTCATGGATGCAACTGAGAGAAGGTGTGGCTTCCTACTTTGTTGATAATTTAGTTTCAGTATCCATTAGTGCACTGTATAACATAATCAGTGGAAACAACTAATATTTTGTCATAACCTTTGCATAAACATTTATTTCAATCAGATCTCACTCTCAGACCACTTCCGAACTTGAACTTGAACATGAGGTCTTTTTACTTCAAATGATGAGTTGTAGTTTGAAGAAAACAGCCATGGCGGAAACTGTGTCTTTTAAACATGTTTCTTCTCATAATAATGAAAACACAATAAACCAAAATAAAGGTTAGTATTGAATTGAGATACCCCTGGCACTCTTGTAATGTAACAACAAGCTTACAGCAGCCTTAAACATTTTTGTACTCCTGACTGTTAAATTGAGTGAACTTAACCCAGTGTGTTTTATATTTATAGTCAAGATGACTTGATTCCTGTAGGCACACACTTCCCACCTCGCCCCATCTGTGTGTGTGTGTGTGTGTGTGTGTGTGTGTGTGTTTGAGCTTTTGCTTTGTTGTTTATACCACAAGTTCCCCCTGTTCACTGGCTTTCTCACACCCTTTTCAGGAAAGCCGATGATTGAGACTCCTGCCGTTGGAGAGGTGGGGAAGGAAGGAGACATGGTGACTCTGAAGTGCTCGGCCTACGGCTATCCTGCCCCTCAGTTCACCTGGAAGCCCTCAGGAAAAGAGGTATGGAAGTAAAAGCACAGTCGAGACAAGCAACATTGTATTACCTGATCTAGTGTGCAATTACAGGAATCACTCTAGATCAGGGGTGTCAAACTCAATTCCACTAAGGGCCACAGTGGAAAAAGAGAATCACATCAAGGGCCAGACATGTATAGTTTATTGACATGCTTTTATTTCATCGAAAAAGTAAAATATCTTTGACTCAATTATTGCATTTTCTAAGTAGGCTACCACACAGCTGACTCACAACAACCTGTTTCACAGCCTAAATATGCAAACTCTCTGATTCTGTGGGAATTTCTGAGTCTCAAAGTCAGCAAATTTGCAAGTTTCCCATGTTTTTGGTTTGGCGCACAACTAGGTGGGCCAAAATATATTTTGAACCTAGATTGATATGCGGGCCGGATCAGAATTAGCGAGGGGCCGGATTTGGTCCACGGGCCTTCAGTTTGACACATGATCTAGATGTAATTGCTACTTCTCTGGAAGGGATTGCAGAAGTAAAACTATAAAAACCAGAGGAAAACTTTGAGCTTTCACTATCAGTGCTTTCATTTGAGTCAATATGTAAAGTTTGAAGCATGGTTTTTCATAATATTTGAAGTTCTTGTTGGTAGGCTGGTTGTTAAACTTGAAAAGCAATAGAAAAAGGAGGGAGAGAAACAGCACGGAGCTATGGAAAGTAATATTTTATTCTAATATTTCATATTGATGTAATAAAGTTGAAAAGAAAATCCCATACGAAGCAGCTTTAAAGAAAACTACAGGGGGAACACAGCTTCATGATTGAAATATTACATAAAATAAAGGGATAAAATGAGATGAAACTTTTATGATCCTTCTGAAAGATTTGAAAAAATTTTAGGAGCAAAAAGTGATTTATGTAAAATCAAAGAGGAGATTGATTTAAGCTTGCACAGCTGACCATTTTCAACAGCAGATCTTGATGTATAAATGAGAATGAAGAAATATGGAATAAAGCATCACTAGAGTGTGCAAAATGATAGGAACCAGACTTATTTGGACAAAGAGAGAATCAGTTCAAAAAATATTAAAAGGAATTTGTGCGACAAATTTAAAATGTATGCAAGAAATTATGTTGTCCTTCTGCCATCTCTCTCCTGCCAGTCAGTGTCAGTGGAAGGGAACAAGGTTGTGAGCACCATGACCCTACAAGCCACGGCCGCGGTCATGAAGGACGGGGCGACCTGCGAGGTCTCCAACCAGCACGGAACAGATACCAAGACCGTCATGGTATCTCTCAAAAGAGGTCAGTGTCAGGAAATGGCAGCAACGCTGCTGCTACTTTACCTTCCTCCCTCCTTCCCCTTCATGTTTTCTTGACTGCTGGCTTTTGATGTTTTAATTAGATTAGATTCAAAAGATTCAAAAAGGACAGCATTTTCCCATCTCAGTAACATTGCAAAGATTCGACCCATCTTATCGTTTGGTGATGCTGAAAATGTAATCCATACATTTGTGTCTTCCCAACTTGACTACTGCAATGTCCTTTGGTCTTCCAAATTGTGCCACTAGAGGCCTTCCACTTGCTCAGAACACTGCAGCCTGAATCCTGAAAAAAAACTAGAAAATATGATCACATAAAACCCATTCGGGCTTCTCTTCACTGGCTCTCAGTGCACACTAGAGCTGATTTTAAGGTTCTTCTTCTAACATATAAGGCCCTGCATAGACTCGCACCACCTTATTTATCTGAGTTTATTACACCATATGCACCGGCACGCACTCTCCGCTCCCTTGATGCTGGTCTCCTGGTCATTCCCTTATCCAAATCAGTTGGTTGTAGAGCATTCTCCTACTACATGTCAAAGAAGCTCACTCGGTTGACATTTTTAAATCTAGATTGAAAACCCAACTCTACTCATTATACTACAGCCAACCACAACACACCATCCTTTCTGCGTCCTGTACAACCTTTTTTACTTATTTTCCTATGTTGCTGGTTTTGTATTGTTTATTATTACTGCTTTAATGCTGTTCAATTGTTTTGTTGCTGTCTGTTATTTCTGTGTTCCTTTAATTGTAGAGTGCATTGAGAACATGGTGATTTTACACTTTAAATAAAATTTGATGGATTGATTGATATTAATCCCCAGTGAATTAATTCCCACCAAATCAACTCATACAGACAACAAGCAATATATACATTGCATACACCGTACACAAGGAACCTGCAAACTAATCCCTTTCTTCCTATTCTTCCACTCTCTTGCAGCAGTTGACAACATGGCTGACAGAGGTAGAGCCTTCTCCCTTCTCCTCCTCCTCTTCTCCCTTCTTCTCTCAGGACTCTTTGTTGTACAGACCCTGTAACTTAGAAATCCTTCCTCCTTCCATCTCCTCTTGCCCCGGCCCCTCAATCAATCACACACACACACACACACACACACACACACACACACACACACACACACACACACAAAATGCACACATGTATTACACACACCACACACACAAAACAACAACACAACACAACACACACACACAACCTTCCTCTGCTGTACTGTAATCTTGTATATTTGCCCTCTTGCTACCGAACACTGTGGATATTGTAAATTGTTATTCTTCTTCTCTTGTCACCTTTGTATGATGTCTGTCCTATATTTTGTGGATGCTACTACAACTTTTTGTGGCCCCTTGGGGACAATAAAGGAATATATTCTATTCTATTCCTTCCTTTCCTCTCTTTGTTTCTTCACTGTGTCTCCTTTTTGGTCACCTTTTCTTTCCGACTGCCTTCTTATTTCTCACTTTTCCTTTTCGCCGTTTTCACTCGCCGGGGTGCTATGTGTGTAGGATTTAGTAACCTTAGCTTTTATGTGCGTATGCTCTTAGTGGTGTGTGTGTGTGTGTGTGTGTGTGTATGTGTGTGTGTGTTGTGATTGTTGCTTGCTATGCTATGAGACTGAGAAACTCTCTTTCTCTCAAAGTGCTGCTCTCTGGAAACCCTGTGCTTACATCAGGTCTGTATCGCTAACCCTATTCACATGTGTTTGGCGTTCGTCTAGAACTGTAAGTCACTGTGTATTTATGTCACATAAGTTAATGTATTTGTGTTTACAAGAGCTAATGTGTTTGTGTATCTGTACATGTATTACTATACTGAAGAGGACAGACTTTAAATTAGGACTTAAAAAGGAAGGTACTCTACATTGTGATGACTAACCATCACCACTTGAAGTTTAAAAATTACTTTTCTTTTTGATTAATCAGCTGATTATTTTCTCATTTAATCAATGATTCATTTGGTCTCTTAAATGTCAGAAAACAGTGAAAAACTCAATCTTCAAAAGCCTAAGTTGACTTCCTCACGTCTTGTTTTGTCCAAAACCCCCAAATTGTCGATTTATTATTATTGCTTTTGTTGGAAAGATTTCCTGATATAAGAACATAGATGGACAATACGGAGGCAAAGAAGCTTTCCTCCACCTTGGACACAGCAGAATGCAGCCACTCAACACAGTCAAAAAAGAGAGAGAAGTTATATTCAAATTTGCATCCGTTTTTCAAGTTTGTTTGCAGCTAATTTAACTCATGTTGAGGTACAATTTTAAAGGAATATTCATATAATCATATAATTACCTGGACTCTTGTCATCACCTTGAAGTTGCCAGGCAACCAGTGGAAATTGCAGGAAGTCACTCCTCCCCATCAAGAAATAGTCCACCGCATAGCCCCCGGTAAAACCATTCAACAAAATAGATATAATATAACGTGTGAATTAGTGAGCTATAATTAGAGGTGTTGCTAGGCAAATTCCTTTTAACCTTTCGGCAGAGCCAGGCTAGCTGTTTCCCCCTGTTTCCAGTCTTTATGCTAAGCTAAGCTAACCTAACCTCTAACCGTTAAGTTAGATCTTCTCAGGCAAGAAAGCGAACAAGCGCATTTCCCAAAATGTCGATCTATTCCTTTAAGGGACACCAGCCAGCTAATTAGAAATAAGTATTCTCAATGACCATTATATAAAGTGTTGTCGATACTGGCCTTTATATATAATATTATAATTTATGTCGAACAACATCAAATCGGATAAAATCATTGTAGTGTCATGTCCTCACAAGTATAGTAATACAAGTGTAGATGGATAGGTGAGTATGTTCCGTGTTGTTTTCTGGCTCTGGTCAGCTGTTTAGTATTATCTGTGAGTATACAGGCCCCGTTTTTGGGTCCCATCACTTTTCAGTCATTGCATTCAAAAGTTAGACTAACCCCACTCCCCCCTCCTTCTCCTCTCCTCTCCACCCGCCCATCCATCCATTTTCCTTCCCTACCCATCCCATCACTTCTTCTCTCCCTCCCGTGGTACCCCAAATTAACTTAATTTCCACACCCCTCATGATTCCCCTCTCACTACCACTGCCCCTTCAAAATCAAAACCTCCCCCATCTTACACCCACCTCCTCCACTGTGATTAATCCTTCACTCCCCTCCTCCCCCCATGTCTTCCTCCCACCTCTATCCTCCCTCCACCATCCCACCAACTCTCCACCCCTCCCTCCATCATGGCGCTGTAGCTGACAAGCAACAGGGAGGCTCCAGCGGGGTGGTTATAGCCGTGGTGGTGTGCGTTCTGCTGCTCCTGCTGATGGTGGCTCTCATCTACTTCCTGAACAAGAAGAGCAAGCTGCCCTGCAGCAAGAAGGACAAGAAGGAAGTGTGAGTAGAGAAGAGGGGAGAAGGGAGCGAGGGAAGGAACAGAAGGGATTAATGTAGGTTGTGATTCTCAATAACCACAAAAGGTACTACTACACTGTGGTGCTTTTGTAAGGATGTTCTTTGTGAAAAAAAAATTTGAAACAAACTCTTCTGAAGTAGATTTATGATGGGCTCTACAAAGAAAAAAGTGATGATAAAAGAAGTGTGGCATGTTCCAGCGTGTGTACGATTTCTTTACAAAATAAATCAATACATAGAGAAAAATGTTGCACATAAAATAGAAGCATCAATAATTCTATGAATAAATAGATAAATAAATCCAAGAAAAATAAGTTAATTAAAAATTAGAGATGTGTGCGATTTACAAGGAATTACGAGACTCAACCAGAAAAATGCCACATTTCTACAGAAGAGTAGAATAAAATGATGTGCAACATAGCTGCCAATAGACCTTTTCACAGATGTAAACATAAACATTCTAAATGAACCCAAGTTGATTTCCTGTTGCAGTGTATGTAAATGTCATCAACTGACAGGATGTTAACAAGGGGCCAGGCTGTTGCCTAGCAATGGAATTCCATTGAAAAGGTCTATAGTCTTGATTGCTCCATTCCTTTACATTATGCAGAGCAACATGCTGGGGTTCCCCATTTGTCAAAGAAAAGGCCATATTTTGGTGCAACAAAGAAATGACCTCAGACTCAAAATGTGTGAATTTCATCCATTTATGATAATACACTTAAAATATGACTTTTTCATTTTATAGTTGTTTTTTTTGCCTGATTTGAGTGGTTTCACTCTGACAGTGTTTGAAGTTTGTTATATTTCAGTCAGGATTTCTTAATTAGCAGGAAGAGCCGTTTTATCGTATCGTAGATTTGTAAACCTTAAAAAAATAAATAGTTACAGTATACCCCTTCATTGCTGAGAACTGTAAACAAAATGTTAAAAGTAAATGGCCTTTAAAGCAGTCCAGTATTAGTCAAGTCCAGATCCATTAGTTATACAAAACAAATACTCAAGGCAATGCAAATAATTCACTTTCCTTACATTGTTCTTTCTTTTTCTCTCCGGCTCTCTCCACAGGGCCAGTGGTGAGGTGAACAACGACATTGTGGTGGAGATGAAGACAGACAAGGCCAACGAAGAGGCCGGTCTCCTCAACAAGAGACCGTCCACAGAACAGGTCAGGCCGATGGACACAGGCGTCAAGGGGTTGACGGTCATGGACCTGGGTTTTGGTCAATAGTGAGCTAGTCTATATCCTCAACGTTCCACTTCCAGGATTGCTCTGGTGCTGCCGGAAATTCTGCCAGATGCACCTCTTGAGATTGTACACCTCTTTTCGGCCAGATGTCGGTTTCCTTCCGCTTTTTTTTGTGTTGGCATAGACTCCAGTTGATTTATGAGGACCATGGTTAACTGCTCCTCAGATCTCTGCAGTGTAAATCCAGGCAGCTAGCTAGACTATCTGTCCAATCTGAGTTTTCTGTTGCACGACTAAATCAACTTTTGAACGTACACGTTTCACCAAAACAAGTTCCTTCCCGAGGCTATTTTGCAGCGGCACCGTGGTTCCTTCCAGCGCTTAGTGCCGCCCATGACGATTGTGATTGGTTTAAAGAAATGCAAATAAACCAGAGCACTCCCATCCCGGAATGCTGTGTGGACTAGCCAGACCTTCCTCCGCAGCATTGTGGAGGAAGGTCTGGCAATGCGACACTAGTAGTGAGCATATTTGCTTCTGCATTCATGAATGTGACTCATGATGCTATAGACTAATGCTATGCAGTCAAGGGGCCCTATTTTAACAATCTGAAACCCAAGTATCAAACGTGAAACGCAAGTAGCTTTGTGGGCAGATCTCGGGCGCTGTTGCTATTATACCGGCGGGATAAATGACTCTTGCGCCCGACGCAAATCGAAAATGTGTTGGTCTGAAGTAGCTAGGTGTGGTTTGGGCGTAACATGAAAATAACCAATCAGAGCGTCATCTCACATTCCCTTTAAGAGCAGGCGCGCTTGTTCCATGGCGGATTGCTATTATGACGGCGGATTTGCCTGGCGCACGCCAGCGGGAGCTGTCCGAGATGTGGCAAAGTAATAAATGCCCGTCTTGGCCGGGTACCGATGTTGCTGCGGCCTCTCGGGCGCATCTCCTCAAGTCTGGAGAGGATTGCTGCAGCCAAGGAACGTGGGCCTCCAAATGCACCACCTGCACCTGTTGTGCCCCTTCCTCCTCCCCCCACTCCATCTCCGTCCACCCGCTCCACCAGAAGCGCATCGAGTGTCCAATCCCGCCGTAGTTCAACATCACATCTCCTTAAGTCCTCTAATATTTCCTCATTTATGTCATCAACACATCCATGATTCATGGAAATGTTGTGTAAAACATAACAAGCCACAAAGAATGCTGCGACTTTTTGAGGACTGTACTGTAAAGTGCCTCTTGACCTATCCAAACACCTGAAGCGCATTTTCAGTAATATTTTTCTTTTTCACACTACATTATGGCCAAGCACGCGCCCCTAAAATAGCATCTGAATAATGCGCCACTGACTTTAGACCAGGTTTTTCCTGGTTAGTGGCGGAATTGTTTTCTGAAACTGCAAAATAGCACCAGGGAACTTTTGTGCCAGAACACGCCTCCTCTTTTCGCTGAACCGCCCCCGGGAGCGCAAATACATTCCCTAATTTACCGACGTGCGTCTGTGGAGGGAAAAGTCCGCTGTGTGTCGGGTGCAAAATAGGAATGATACATGCGTCGGTGTACAAAGGCAATTGCGCTGAGTGCAAGATAGGGCCCAAAGACTCTATAGCTAGTAAGGACAGTGCAGTGGATGAAAACAAAGCCATTTCTGATCTGAAAGGACTTCTCACATTAAAGTAGATTCCATTTAGTCACATTTCTTCATTTAGTCACTGTTCATGGTCAGGCCTGTAAGATGCAGATTCTTATCACAGAAGACAAAAATAAACTCTCTAAAGCCTTTGGTCATGTTTGGTGGAACTACTTCAACTTGGCTGGTAAATGTAGTTACATAAAGTACATTCTGATTATTTGGATGTGTAGCAGCAAGCAATAGTAACTTAAAAGCAGTATAATAATCAGAAATCCTCTTTGGATTTATTGCAATGTTCATGTAGACATAAACATGCCTACAAAGATCCTGCATAGTGAATGCGATCAGCTACACATAAGCACAAGCCTTACAGTCCGCAGCAATATCTTCAGACACATCAGTCATGCTGATTGAGAGTCTAAAGGCAGTTTTAGTTCAAAGAAAGCAGGTTTGAGAAAGCTGTCCCTGCAGATCAAACGATGGAGTGTGACAGCTGCACCAGAGTCATGTGAAAATGTCATCACAAATGTGAAACATTTCATCATGAAATTTATAGTAGTGGCATATTTGACGGTAATGTAAAAGCCAGTTTAAGCAAGTCTTGTTTTATGTGATTTCTGAACCGACTGACAGCAAGACTGTGACATTTCAGAACTGCAGGAAGACTGCAGACACATTTACTTTGCCTTTGAAATGCATACAGTATAATGAAGAAGTAAAAGTCAGTCTCTCCATATGCTATCAAGTGACGTTTCTTCCCTAAGATGTCATTAAAAAAATGATCACCCTCTAAGCTGTCTTCTAAAAGGCGGCGCGGCAGCCCCAGCCACAGACTTATTTAATTTTATTATGAAATTAAATCTTGACTTTACAACAGATTTATTCAGGAGAATGTCTTACTATACCAAATACACACATAGCTTATAATGCCAGCTGCAGAACACATGACATTGCCCCCAAAATACCTTCAGAAGTTTCATATGGAATAAAATTTATCAAAGTGTTTTATAAGCATTCGGTTATTTACTAATTTAAATTTCACATATCGACCAATAACCTGAATACCCATTGTACTGCACGTTGATGAGGAAAACACATAAAATATGAACAGCAAAAATGAAACCCTGACCACTTCATACAGTGTTATATAGCATGTGAATATGAATTATTTTAATGTAATGCTACTGTACTCTAAATGCAAAAAGTTACCGACTGTTAATTAGTGCCTGATAAATTGTTGAATAGGCTGTGAATGATTATGTAGAGGGAATATTTATTTATGAACTTAAAAAATGGTATCCATTCAGTTTCTTTGTGTATGTTTAAACAACAAATATCTATTTTTTTTATTTACATGGCCGTTGTTTGGAATCTCAGTATTACAGTATTTCTTATCATTATAAGCACATATCCATCTATAATGATGCGCGTTGGTCATATTGTTCTTTGTGTGTTTTTCTCTCTGACAGTGATGAAACACGACAGTAAAAGTAACTGACAGAGGGATGAAGGGAAGGAGGAGAACAGTTATGAAGACAACAGGGCTCATTTTTATTCACTACACAAGACTATGGGGGACAACAAGAGGTGGAACATGGACATTTGTTTGTTTTGGCAACCTCGGGAAACACACCATGTTTGGCGTTGGTTATGCTTATTTTATAACCTGGAGTAGACCTTTTTAGATGGAGTTTCTCCTTTTAATTCTTTTGATTTTAGAGACTCCATCCATATATGCTACCACAGGTGTAAAACCATACATGTACAAAATCACAATGTGACATCACTGGATCGGATTATTATTACCATTGCTTCTTTTGATTCTTCCTCACCAGTCCCATCTTTGATCGACTCCTCTGCAGAATAGAGCTGCACAGCAAAGCGTGGCTGACACAATCCAAACACAGTAGCAGAATCTTTCTTATCTACTCCAAATGAAACACTGTTCTTCAGGAGTGTGTGTCTGCATGCAAGTGTATAACAATGAACGTCTATTCTGCCTTGGAGTCTGCACTTAAATCTGCTCTCTGGGTATGTTGGGGAAGATTATCACACAGTGCCATTCTCTTTTTTTTTTTTATTCACCTCAATAACAAGTGATGATTTACGCTCACACCATTTAATCCCTCTACACACTGTTTGGCACACACGGCTGTAATATTTCCGCTCAAAGAAACTCTGTGTTTGCTTTAGTGTTGTTTGCTTAATTGCATATTTGCCACCTGTGAATGTTTTTGTTGTTGTTGTTTTTCTAATTAGCTTTCTGAAGAAGCAGCCCAAGCATTTAATAATGCCAATCCTTTCTCTTAATTTGCTTGCCTTTCTAAATCCAGCTAAAAAGTCACCAAACAGGCAAGCTATTAGGTTGTACAAATTAGTTTTTGCCATTTCCAGCATACTTGTATATTATGTTAGTACATCAATTGTTCACCTTCCTCTCCTGTTTTCTCTGTAAATTCAGATACTACAATTACCCTGTCTATCAAGCAAGAGGTGTACTGTGCATTAGATGGAGTTTAAAGTCTTTGTGGGTACTAGCTGCTGGCCTGGGACCGTAATTGCTCTCATTTCTCACCGAGTCTTTCACGGCCTTTCAGTCCTCTACTCTGAGATGAAACCATTCTCACAAGCGCAGCATGCTACGGTTCTGCTCAGAAAGCCCAATTATCATCAGCTTTCACTGTAAAAGTGGTGGTGAAATGGTCATTGGTCACCAATCTCAAACTGCGGCCTGCTGTGTTGTTGCTTTTCCTGTGACAACAAAATGGGACTTACACGGTCTGCGGCGTAGTAGTCACAGATTCACCTTTTAGGAGAAATCACTAGCACAGGTTCACTCTAGTTTGATACAAGCAGGGGATACAAGGATGGAAGGTGTGGGAGGGATCAGGGGTTGTTGCTGGAGTATTTGATGTACCTTTTTATTTTTACCAAATGGAAGAGTTTTTGAGTGTCACAGCAGGAGTATTTTTCTGTTTCTCCCCTACACTGTCGGCAGGCCAGAGAGGTTTGATAGCGGGTTGACATGCCCTTTTACTTTGTTGTACACTGGAACCAATGGCCTTGATTTAAAAAAAGAATGTCACCTCAAACCACTATCTCTGCCCACAAGGCTCATTTTATTTTGTAATGTCAGTCTACTGATCTTGCCATATTGACAAACCTGTGATGGCAGGCGAAGATAGATAAGTGAACTTGGGACATTGTGTTTTGATTTTTAATGTTTTATATAAAATACTGTGGTATAAAAGTGTTTTTTCTAGAAAGGGGGATTCTTAATTTTGGAACTACTGAGCTTTCATTTTCACATGCTTTTTCACTCGCTCTGAGAGAAGAGTGATTTTTTTTTATTTAGAATTCTTTTTTATGAGATATTCTCAGTGCTTTATTCCTCTCTCTCTGTACTGTATACTGTATATTTTGTGGTACGCTGTTGTGACCTTTGTGGTGTGTTGATGTATCTTATTTTGTTCCAGCTGTGTAGAATTTATAATGAAACAAAACTCAAAAAAAACAATCACAACACTATATTCTTTGTGTTTTTATTCCCATATGTGCAACAGGCAATTTGCAAAAGCTGTTTTGTGATTTCTTTAGCGATATCACTGTTATTTCCTTTATCGTTATCACTAATGGGACTAAATTTGTTTTGAAATTCACTGTGTATGCTTTTTTAGATACACAAAGTTGTATGGGAGCGAGAAAGTGTGTCTGGCCACATGATAAGGCAAATGAAACCCTCACACATCATTGAACATCATCTCTAAAATCTTGACACCAGACCAAAAAGCAAATCAGAAATCAAATAGGTTTTGATGTAATTCATCTGTGTATGTTTTTTTTTTTTTTTATTTCCTAAAAGATGACATCTAAATTGATTCCTAGCTTGCACCAAAGTTTAATCTCTTTGATATAAGCGACATTATGTAAATTTCCCCCACGTTGATTGATCCCATGATTTGTTATGACAGAACAGAAAGATTGAGGAAGCTCATGTTTTGCATTGATAACTGCCTAAGGGATGGGCTCACTGCCAACTTCATGATGCAGTATTCTCTCTACTCACTTTCATGTTTAGAAATGACTGTAAATGAAGCCGGCATCAATCATCAACAAATTGCCGTGCGGCTTTGGCTATGTACATTGATCAGTTGAACAGTTAGTAGGATGATTCTTATCAATAGCAGCTATAAACATAATTGACTATTTAAAGATTCATATAAAACCAAACTTCAATCAAGAGACAGGGGGATGAAAGGATTCTTCAAAAAATCTAAATTAGACTGTTTTATTCTCCACAAACAAAAATCTCCTAAACAGTATGCGCTAACCTTGTACCATTTTGTAACAATTTTGCCCAACACCACGCATACAGGCTCTTTGGTTACGGGCCTATCAGCGCTGTTGTCCTGACACACCCCTCCCTGCTCTGCTAGCTCTTCCATTAGGAAATTAAAAGTCTCTCATCAATGTGACTTGGAGAAATCGATCTGTGCTCCCAACACAAAGCAGCAAAGACAGAAGCGAGCTGTACAAGTGTATTGGCGGATAAGGGTAATTTATGGAAATTGTAAATAACGGTGTCATCCCCTGCTGATGTGATGGACGTGAGGGTTCATGTCAGCATCTCCAGGGGTTTCAGACGATAAAACCTGCAGTAAAACCATCAAACATTTGCTGTTTCAGATGCTTTTTCACAAAGGAAAACAATCTCCTAGATAAACTGAATGTTTTTACTGTTTAAGCAGCAGTTGATAGACAGCGCTGAATATGAATCAAGATTATGTTACTGCATTGCCTATTTCTTGCCTTAAATAGTTTCAGAAATATATTTTAGTATAGGCCTACGGTTAAGCTGTGACATAAGGAAGTTTGTGACCCGGCAGCCATGTTGAACGGTGGAGCCTAAAACAAGCACCTGTCAGTACCCGATCCGTTCCACCTGCACAATCCGTTCTGCGCATGTGCAAGATGACACGTATGCCATGACGTAGGCGCAGATGATAATGCTGCGTTCATGCCACCTCGAAATAACAGGCACCGCCCCACTGGTTACGTTGTTTCTGCAGCTAGATTCAGTCTAAAATAACGTTAAGTCAAACTTAATGGGAAAAGCAGGCTACAGCTAAATTAATACATTACAGTAATAACAATAAAGACAAGTATTGAGTGATTGTATTTTAAATGAGCACAAGTAAAGTAGAACTGACGTAACAGCTGTTATATATGTTAACGTTTATTTTCAAGTTTTATTTTGAGGGTCTTTTAAAGTTTACATGCTGTCTCAGCTAGCGGTTAGCCGAATTAGCTGTTAGCTAAACTAACGTTAGCTTAACTGTGGAGGCTAACGGCAGACCGCTGCAATCAGCTAGCGGTTAGCCAAATTAACCGTTAGCTAAACTAACGTTAGCTTCCCCGTGGAGGCTAACAGCGGCGACCGCTATAATCACCTAGCGGTCCGCCGAATTAACCGTTAGCTAAACTGACGTTAGCTTCCCGGGGGAGGCTAACGGCAGACCGCTATAATCACCTAGCGGTCCGCCGAATTAACCGTTAGCTACCGCTATAATCACCTAGCGGTCCGCCGAATTAGCTATTAGCTTACTAACGTTAGCTGGAGGCTAGCGTGTGAACATCTTGCGCATGCGCAGAACGGATCGTGCAGGTGGAAGCGGTGTCGTTATTCCAAGGTGGTGGTGGAATGAACGCAGCATTATCATCTGCGCCTACATCATGGCATACGTGTCATCTTGCACATGCGCAGAACGGATTGTGCAGGTGGAACGGATCGGGTACTGACAGCACCGTCCGAACAGCTAAAGCAAATGTTCTCATTTTACAGCTGAACAGTAGGCCTACACTAAAATGTGTTTCTGAATACAATTGAGCATCGCCTGTTTCTCGCCTGTGGACAGTGCTTGTTTTAGGCTGTTGCTCAACAGAATCTTATGGAAGCCTATTTCCGCCACTGAAAAATAAAAAATGTGATGAAAACCTTGTCTTGATAATAAAAATATATCCTTGGTCAGTCGAAATTATCAGATAAGATTTGCGCATGCGACAGTCTCACTGGCGCTGTCTTCAAACGGAGACGGTTAGGTTTTCAAACAGGTAACTTCGGTCCAGTCTGCGCAAATGGAGCTGGGTCCAGTACTTCGGTCGTCTGTCCCTGGCTGGTCCCTGGCTTCACCTTTCTGGCCTAACCATTCAAATGACATGCTGCAATTCTAGCCTGCACACATAGTTCTTTAATCAAGAGCTTGTAAGTGTTATTACAACTACAATATGCTAGCTAACTTACTAGCTACATGTAACGTAGCTAACGTTATAGTGCCGTAAAGACCAGCTGCTAACGTTATATTGATTTGAAAAGTTATGCCGATAACGTTGACGTGTCGTATCTGTAAGTTGTCCTCTGTCGCTTTCCAGTTTAGCTAGCTTTTCTTGAGCACATGCTAATTCAAAAAAAAAGTTTTATACAGTAATGTTATATTTGCCATACATACCGTTATTTTCAGTTACAAGCGCCTCGTATGCGTATGCCAAGGTGGCACAGGTAGCATGGATAGCATTCATTATTGCATTGATATTTGGCTACGGCTACGTTACGTTGTGTTAGCAAAAAAACAACAACATAGACAGTGAATCTGTTACGTTAATTGGTCTCAAGACTGTTCGGTGCTAACTCAACTAACTTTCAACAAAGTATAACATTTCCCTGTCCTTCTATTCCTCACATCAGCACCAATTTACACTAAAGTTACGATGTTTTGTACAGTAAATTACACTTTTTGGTCATTGCATACGTTATGTAAAAGGACAGTTAGACATCTAATCTCATTAATTAACACACAAATTACACATAATAGTTAACTGTTGCCATTTAATTTGCATTGTATTGTTCTTATCATCATTGCAGTATCAATGTTGTTATAAAAAAATATACTACACTTAAGATTTATAGCTCCTTTACATCTTGGGTGTTTGTTTCAGTCACTAGGTTCACTTTTTAATAACACCAGTATACAAGTAAAGCTAATAATAGGTACCTACCTATTAGCTTTACTTGTATACTGGTGAATGATAATGTGATAACAAAATATGTGACGTGAAAATGCTCAACTGCAAGTAACAACATGTTTTGTGTTGGAGATAAATCAACAAACAAATGTATTTCATGTAAAGTCTTGAGTCAGTATTATAGCTAATTTTACCATAGAATATTAAAGCCAGGACAAATAACACTTTTGTACAAATCTCTTTTTGCTTCATAGTTCTGAAATAAATCCAGAGTATTTAGTACATAAACGCTTTAATTTCATTCAACATAGGTGCAGAGGATTTTTGAACTGTCACAAGATGGATGAGCTAAGTGACTACTTAAGGTCACGGCATGTGCCTGAGGGAGATTTTCAGCGAATGGAACAAGATAAGGTAGTTAATATAAGAAAAGTTTAATTTTGACAAATCACACATAAGCATTAAGAACCAAAGTTTGTAAGATATTTGTAAATAGCTGATGCTGTATATGCAGTTGTTTATTTTTATTATTAATGCATGACCTTAGAATTTAATAAATATTTCTTCATTTTAGATTGATGCCAGTGTCATACACCTCATGACAGATGACCAGCTAAAAGAGTATCTTCCATCCTATGGTGATCGACTGGCTGTTTTTGGATACTGCAGACGGAAGGAAAAAGAACCTTGCAGTCGCAAGTCAAAGATCTTTGAGCGACTCAGAGGAAAGCTCTCGAGAAACAAATGTGATCATGTGCCGAGAGAGCGTACACCCTCCAAAGATGCTCAAAGAATCGGAGAAAAATTGAGATGGGATGGATGATTTCAGAGAAGGGTTGTGAGTAGCAAGGGGAAGTGTGTAAGGGTTGTGGATAAAGTTAGTGAGGTTTCCAGGTAAAGAGAGGGAGCTATGTTTTGAATTGATTTAAGATTTAGAATTAGAGGATAGTGTAAGTTGGGGTGTATAAAGTACTATTAGTTATTTAAAGATTGAAAGTACATAGATTGGAGGAGGATAGTGATGAAAGAAAAATGAAAACACATGACTGATATTACACTTTAGACTTGAACAGTTGGAGATAAATATCAGATGTATTTTGTGGAAGGATAATTTGCACAGCAGTGAGAGTGTTTCACTTCTTACCACAGTCATTGTATTTTGCCAGAATGAATTTTTTGTAATCTTGAGGATAGTGGATTGTGACTTTCCACAAAGATTTGGGATGGGTACTCAGTTGATGATACTTGCTTGTTCAGGAATGTTTTTGAACACCAGTGCTCTTCATGGATTTGTTGCAGGAAAGCATTTTGAGAAAAGGTGAAGAAAATTATTGTTGTTCATCGTGCAGTTCTTAGAGAATTCATGTAGGGAGATATGAGGTATAGTTGATGGGGTGTGGAAGGGGGTTGAGGGGATGTAAATTTTGAGTACCTTCCTGTAAAAGCACCTGTACTTCTGGAGCAAGCTGTTTTGGGCTTTGTTGAGAGTGATCTTGTGGACAGCTTTTTCAAGTATGTGTCAGATTCTGAGCGAGTGATTTTTGAATCTTGTCGTTCAGATTTTGAAGTTGTTGACCAAGAAGAATTGTTGGAAATCATGGATAATCACAACTGCCGGAGGCTTCCAACAGCAAATAACATTGAGCAAATCTTGAAGGAGCTTGCTCACCAAAAACTGATTCAAGAGCCCGCTTTTGTGATTGAACAGTGGAGCAACACGCTTGCACCTGTTAGATCAGAGCTGAAAGGGATTGCAGCAGTCTATGAAGAGCTACAACCAACATCACGAAAGATCATAAGATCAATTACTTACCCCAGTACCCAGAATGCCCAGGAGAAACAAATTGTCAAGTATGTAAGTACATACCTTAGAGAGTCAGACACTCAGCACCTCTCCTCTTTCCTCAGATTTTGCACTGGATCAGACTTGTTTACAGGAAAGAGCATCACTGTCAGCTTCACACAAATTCAGGGATTTCAGAGAAGACCTGTTGCTCATACATGTGGCTGTTACCTGGAGTTGCCAGTCAGTTATGACAACTACCCAGATTTTCGACATGAAATTAACAAAGTCTTAGAAAGCAATGTGTGGGTAATGGACATTGTCTAAAATGCAAAGACTTCAGCCAACAGATACAGGACTGCAATCAGAGGTCGATGTTTAGGCTTCCTTACTGTGTGATGGAAGTACGCTACATTGTTTGACCTTACTGAGTGCCACAGCTTTAACATGCTGATATTTTTCTGCTGCTTTTTGCCAGTTTTGTTTTGTGAGTGGTATGTTTAAGGAAGTTAAGGAAGTAATTTAAAGTGCTCATATTATGCTCATTTTCAGGTTCATAATAGTATTAAGAGGTTGTACCAGAATAGGTTTATGTGGTTTAATTTTCAGAAAACACCATTTATTTGTTGCACTGCATATTGCTGCAGCTCATCTTTTCAGCCGGTGTGTTGAGCTCTCTGTTTTAACTACAGAGTGAGACATCTTACTTCTGTTTCATCTTTGTTGGGAGTCACACATGCGCAGTAGCTAGGTAAGGACTATTAGCCAGTCAGAAGCAGAGTATGAGGGCGAGCATTATAACAAAGTGTAACAAAGGCTCTGTTACAAAGTGACCCACGTTCGTCTCTGAAGTAAAAGCTGGACTACAGTAGAGCTGTTTGGAGCAGTTTGTGAACAGTGTTTTCTGTTGGAGATGGTAAGTCCCTTTGGGGGGGACTTTGGGCTTTTTCACTTTGTAAACCTACAACATGCACAAAAAAGATATATAACACAATAAAGGAAAGGGAAAAAGCCAAAAAACATAATATGAGCACTTTAAGATTGATGATTTATATTGCTAGACTTCACCAATATGCCTGAGGTTAAATTGGTTATTTTAGACAGCTTACTGTTATTGTTATTACATTCATACCATATATTGATTAATTTGGGCTTTGAGAGAAAAATGGAGGAAACTGTGTTCTATTTGATACATTTAACTTTTTACAGCTTGTGTGTTCAAATTTAAAAACATTTGCTATTCATCTAACCTCCATACACACAGAACAACCAGCACCACTGTTCTTTTTGACGCACTAAACATCAGGTTCACTTTATAACTTCTGTCGATATAAGTGCGCTCCACAAAAGGGTTCCAACATTTCGCTATTGCAAATAAACTAAGGCTGCTCACTTATATTTTTTCCATATTTATAACAGGGTATGCCATTAACTATACAACTACAATTTTCTTGAAGATAACTTCAGAAATCGTTATTTGAACACTCATTTAATTTCACCATCAATATCTTCATTTAAAAGGATTTTTTTTTGTTCATAAAAAACAAGTAGGTACACATTATTGGTTTTATCTTGTTACAATTTATGTATTTTATTTTATTTTTACATTGCAAGCACTATTTTACTTTATTCAGGTGCTCTTCTTGTTACCAAAAAACAACTGGATATGTTCAACCATTCCATAAGCCAATACATACTATTATAGGCTTAGATTAAATGGCAGTTAAAATGAAATCATATGCAGTTTCGTATGATATGATTGTTTAAATATGTGAATAAAAAATTCAGTTAATACATGTGTGGATCTTGCCTTTTTTTATCCGTTCTTACAAATAGGACAAAGTAATTTGTTGTGTGTACATATATTCTGTGAGAAAGAATTGAAAATATTTAGTACATCTTTGATGTGTGAAATAGTTACCATTATATCTGCATTCATCACAGGTGAAAACAGTAACAGTATATTATAATTTTGACAGTTGCAATCAGTATGCCAGTTTCAATTTGTCCTTGAATGTAACAGGACACAAACACAGGCCCAGGAAAGTTAATGATCTAGATTGAGTTCATTGTTTATCAGCTGTCTGAGTTTGATATATAGGTTAACTGTTTCAAAAATATCATTTGTTTATACTCTGACATTAGGTCCACACAGATATGGAACACGTCTTCATCACATGGGAAGTCCTTGAACACGCACTCTTCAAGGCAGACTTGAACCTTCTCCAAGTCCACATGGTGCAAGCAATCTCTGCCTCCGTACAGTTGAGGGACTGCATGCAATATGGAGGGACGTCCATGAGGTGATCGGGAGTTGTGGACTTGACGGACTCTGTGGTTGTTCCAAGTCAATACAACCTCATTAAGTTCTTCCTACAAGGAAAATAATAGTCAGTGAGGCAGATATATAACAGGCAGTGTATAAAAAATATTGGGCATTGGTGAAGTAGTCCTGACCATGGTTTGTTTGATGTGAAATTTGTCTTCTGGTTGTAATATGGTGGGTTGGAACAATAATATAAATATCAACAAAACGTAATTTGCTGCAGTGCAACTAATGTTGCAATTAAATTTTCGCAGCTATCGAAATGTGGTGAAATAACCCAAAATGAGAAAAGGGGCTTTGGCATCATGCACTTTTTTGCACAGGACAATTCTTAAATAATGCCTACTTATTTGATGCAAAGCTACTCTGAATAGTGTACATTAACCCACATATTGTTTTTGTCAAATTAATGTTAATTTTCTGCACCAAACACATGCAATGACTTTACATGGTAATTTGTGGCTTTTGTGTGCAATCCTTTATCTCATAACGTGACAATTACCTGTATTGTTTGAAGAAAGCAAAACTGGATCAAGGACTTGTCCAAGAAGTTGTCTGAGAAGTAGCCATCTTCTCTTAGTTTGTCAAATAGGTCCATCCAAAACTGGACACACTCACTTCGCAAGATCAACCACCATCGTTCAATCCGTTGGTTTCCAGTGCTCGGACCAAAGGTTACACTGTCTGTTTCAGCTTGGTTTTCAGAAAAGTGCAAAAACCGCTGCATTTCAGCCATATGGCCATTTTCTGTTCCTAAATCAAGTCTGAGTCTGGCAGGGCAACCACCAGCATTGATCACAGCATCCATAAAGTAGCCAGCGATGATCTTTGGGTCATTGTTTGTTTTGTAAGCTTCAAGCCATATCATCTTTCTGGAAAACCCATCAATGCATCCACTAATTGCAATTCCAAATGGCTTAAGTTTGTCGTAGCCATCAATGTGCCAGACATAGTTTGGACCACAGCTGTGGTAAACACGCCTTCGCAGTCTGTTTCTTGACCTCAGATCAACACCTTCACCATCCAATAACTGTAGCAGTATTCGTACATTTTCTCTGTCAGTCACAATTCCATGTAACCAACATTTTTGGTGCATCCATCTGTAACCATGACACTGACCAGATGTTTCCAGTTGCTGTTCAATGAATGTTGCTACCTCAGCCACAGCAGTTTTATTCTTTCTTCGCCAGAGCTGCTTCTTGTTTAATATCCTTTCAAGCGTGCGTTTGCTTAGTAAAATCCCATGTGAATCGGCAAGCAAATGCAGAATCTCGTCTGTTGTAAAGCCACGTTTAAAGTAGTCCTCAATGTACTCACAATCCATTTCTGTCTAACTGAATAGGAAAACCTCTGCCAGATAGCTGTTTCTTCGACTGTTGAGTGAAAGTATCTCATAATTATGACTTTTTATCTCATAATTATGACTTTTTATCTCATTATTATGACTTTTTATCTCATAATTATGACTTTTTATCTCATTATTATGACTTTTTATCTCATAATTTCGACTTACCAAGGATATATTTTTATTATCAAGACAAGGTTTTCATCAATTTTTTTATTTTTCAGTGGCGGAAATAGGCTTCCATAGAATCTTGATTCATATGAGTAAAATAATATATACTAGATTTTATTTACCATAAACACACACAGATAGAAAAAAATATTTCGATCAATCTGTATTTTGAAACTTTTGAAAGTCCAGTCATCCTAGTATGAAAAACAGCAGTGTCAAAGTATTTAAAAGTAGGCTTATCTTATTTAAAGACAGACTACCTATATCATTTTGGCTGAACAGCATACACTGGCCATAGAGGTCAGGAACAGGAAAATGCTAATTTAATTTAGGCTAACGTTACTTTAATTTCCCAAGGTTCTCTGAAGTCAATTGCCTTAAAGACGACCTGCCACAAGTAGAAAACAACAAACAAGGTAAGTTGTGTTGTACTTAGTAGCCTACTCAACAGCCAAAGGAATTAGATACATTTGTCATTATTTGTATTACTCACGTTAAGTGTAAAAACAAAAAAAACGAGACTGTGGTTTTAAAAGCAAACATTTTGGAGGTAACTTTAGGCTATTTACTGACCATCAGCTGCTAGCCTCGGTGACTGCACACTGACGTCACAGAAGTCCCGTCCTCAAAGGGAAGCTAAAATCAGGTGATTCCTATGGTGTATGCCAATGAATAGCGTTAGCAAGCTAGCTAAGAACACAACCAAAAGAAAAGTATCCGGGTGTTGCATTTCTTCTCTTCTTTGGTTGAGGCTAGCAGTTATGTTATATAGCTAAAGTAAGCCAACATTAGCCACCGTAAGCTACTGGTCATACCGCTTGTATACAGTCTAAATGGGTTTTCCAGGCCAAATAAGGATTGCAGTGGCAAAACCGCAGTGTGTGCTACTGCAAGAAAATGTTTCTTTTATTGCTTACTCTTCCATTTTTGATTTGAAAGTGAAATATTGTGTTATTTCTTCTTTTAAAAGTTAGTTAGTATTGCTTTAAGTAGGCTAAATGTTATCTGTGGTGCTGGGGTGAGTGTGATAAAATGTAATCATAAGTACAGTAAAACTGGCTTTAAGTGTGTGATATGGATCAAGAGTGTGTTGAGCAAAATCTGTGTTTGTGTATCTTGCTGTTTTTTGTGTGTGTGTGTGTGTGTGTGTGTGTGAGAGAGAGCCTGAGAGGATCAGTGCTTTTCAGTCTTGTTAACAATGGGGGGATTACTGTCATTCCTCACAGTGTCCTCCCTCCCTCTACCCACTGTGAGTTTTCTTGCTGGGTTTAGTTACAGTAGCTTTTTTTTCAAACTGATTTAGCCATTTAGTGTCAGCCTATTGAGGGATGACACTACTATCTGTCCCCTTGGCCTGCTCGACCTGGATCTAATGGCTACTCAGTAGCACTTGGCTTCTGCCCAGTATAATCACACACGGAAATAGACACTACTCTGTATGCAGCACCGTTGAGATGGATCCAGGTTGAACAAGGCTCTTGTGGCAGCCTCGCTGACAACATGTGCTCCATCATTCTACATAATCACCCCACACATGTAGTTTGCACGTGACCCCAAGAGCAATGAATCAAGGAGAAGTTCAGCCTAGATGTAGAGATTAATAGGACCAGTTGTGTCAAGGGAGGAAGGTAAGGAAGAAGATAATTAATAGAGAGACTTAAAAAGGCTAGGACGTAAAAGGGAAACATTTAGATGGAGTGAAAATAGATTTAAAGGCAGGATGGGGAGTGGAGCAAAGTGAAGGAGGAGATGGTGTAGTATAGAAGGGGTTACTGTCAGGATGAGAGGAAATGGAAGCAGTGACTGGTGACGAAGGACGGGACAGAAGATGCCTTGTTAAGAGGTCATAAATCTGCATTGGCTTTAAACAGACATGGTGCTCAGAAGAAATAAAACGGGAGGGAGGAAGGAAAGGAAGGGAGGTAAAGTGTGAAGGTGTCTAGCAGAGAGGTGGACACAGATAAAGAATGAAAGAGCGCTTGTGTGATGAATGTGTTTATCTCTCTCAGTCCTAAGGTTTAATATCCTGTGTGGCTTGAATGTGTTTGTGTGTGATTATGAGAGACAGAACAGAGAGATGGTACCTGTGTACTCAGTAAGTGTGTGTGTCTGTGTGTGTTACACCTGTCTGTGTGAGCCAGTCTGCATTTATTTGCTGTATTTCTGATATCTAACTAGCAGCACGGAGGATTTGTTTCATTGATTGTATCCGTGATTGTGCTATTAAAGCGACCTCCTGCCGCCTGAGCTGTAACGAGTGTGTGAGTGTGTGTCGCTCAGGAGTGCCAGGGCACCTGTGGGATGTTTGGGTATTAAGCCACTGCTGGGTTTGCTTTAATTTTAATTGGTTAGACTACTCTGTGTTCTGTCTGAGAGAACAAGAGGCAAATACAACAGAGGGAGATGATATTTCCAGCAGGGTTTATAAGCTAAAGTGTGCAAAAACAACAGTGATGTGATAGGAGATTGAGAACTGTGTTTATGTGCTCCACTATCTTTGAGTTAATCATGATGGCATGATGTGTGTGAGTCAATTTGCAAGGGTGCTCTTAAAGTGCTCATAGTATACTCATATTCAGGTTCATAATTGTATTTAGAGGTTATATCAGAATAGGTTTACATAGTTTAATTTTCAAAAAACACTATATTTTTGTTGTATTGCACATTGCTGCAGATCCTCTTTTCACCCTGTGTTGAGCTCTCTGTTTTAGCTACACAGTGAGGCATCTCACTTCTGTACCATATTTGTTGGGAATCACACATGTGCAGTAAGTACTGCTAGCTAGTCAGTTGCAGAGTATGAGGGCGTGCCAAGCTAGCAGCTAAGTCCCTTTGGGGTGGACTTTGGGCTTTTTCACTTTGTAAACCTATAATGTGCACAAAATAATAAATACATAAATAAAAGATATAACACAATAAAGAAAAGGGGAAAAGCCAAAAAGTATAATATGAGCACTTTAAATTTTCCATGACAGGCTGAGGTCAACTTCAGTTAAACCATTAAGAGGGTCAGGAATATTTTTTAACGAGAACCATTCAAACACTTCCCTCAACACAGTCCAAAATGCTGTTAAATGCTATTTGGGGATGTCCTTTGCCTTTGTGAACGTACGTCATAATTTGGACGTTTCAACATTTTATTATTGTTTTATTAATTCATTACATTGTATTCTTTTGTCATTCTAAAACATCAGGGATAACCAGGTTTTGGTATAGATTTTCAAAACCTTAAGTCCAAAAACTGCTGCCACCATTGTTTACACAGGAGGAAATCCATCATAGAAGAGGATACAATTTCACTTTCGGCAGACACAATAGCAGCAGCAGACCGTACCAGAATACAATGCAGCTTATTGTAGTTGGCGAAAAAAACACACTCACATTACAGACTGCAGGTAAAGTAGTGGAAGGGAGGGTAAATAAAGTAAAATTAACATAACACCTAGATGTCCACAAATATTCTCATATCTGTTCATTTTTTGTTTCTTTATTATTTAGTTGAATATAAATTAAAAACCACTATAAAAAAGTGACATCTCTTTTAGAGTTAATAGCATTTAAGTAGCTGTTCTCAAATCTTGCAAATTTTCTATAACAAAATACTTGAGTGAATAATTAACAATCAAGCTTAAGGTCAGAGAAAAACATCGTTAATATAATTTAATACTAGTTCAGCACTCAAAACTCAGCTTAATCTGCTTCAGGGAGAGGCATACAGAGAAAACACTAACATAAATGTTGAAACGTGTGAAATAACCAATATTGTTCTAACAGAAAGTCACAGAAGCTAAGGTACTCGTAACAACACATCTAGAGACTGGGATGTTTGTTTAAGAGACATTGAATAATGCACTTCTTACTGGTGAAATGTTTAATTTTTTTTTACATATTTTGTGCATTCTGTAATTCAACACTTCAAGCAGAGTCATGTCAAATGGACTTATTTCATTAAAATCAGGATTCACTTTTTACCATTTACTGTTCCACCTACAGGATGCCGCCACAGTCTAGTTTAATAACTTTCAAGAACTGCTACTGTTACGAAAAGTTACATGAATGCAAATGTGATTCACTGTATTTTTGGTCATAAAAAGAATACATTGTCATAAAAATTATCCAGCTACAATAAACACCAAATACGGTGTCTCCCTGCCTTTAAAGGACAATTCCGGCGCAAAATGAACCTAGGGGTTAATAACAGATGTGTACCCACTTGATCGTTCTCTGGGACATGTTTTCATGCTAATCGAATGTTTTTGTAGCTTGAAAGAAGCTAGCGTGGACCGCTGATTAGCTTACAACGCTAGTATTCGGGGCACAGGGAAAGTAAAAACAGATCGCTATTTTGTACCACTAAAAAGGCTCAAAATATCACCAAATTTCAACGGTAGCATAATGAGGGTCCCTACATGTTAACCGAAGCATTGAGAACTTTGTAAGTGTACAGACAGTTTATTGAAAAGATAGATTATAAAGACACTCGCGTTCATGTTTACATGCGGCCGCCGTCTTGAAAACCAGTCATGACTTACAGCTGGCGATGCAAACTAAAATCAAAAGCAATTTGCTCAATATATCTGAAATAATCGCACCGATGTAAAACATAACTTGTCTAGTGTAGCTACTTAGCTACTCAGTGGACAACTGTCCTCTGGTCCCTCCGGGCTGGGTCGCAATTTATTTTCGGGACATGGAAAAAAGTTTCAAGTACAGTCCTGTTTATCAGAGAGGGGAAATCTTCAGACTGTACAAAACACAGCATCTCTTGGGTGTCGCGACGCAACAGGGTGGTATTTCAGAAAGCAGGTTTAGTGAAAACTCTGAGTTTGTTAACCCTGAGATGAGGGAAACTGTGTTTTCTGTTTCAGAAAGAGAGGTAACTTAACCTCAGAGTCAGTTACTATGGTAACTGAGCATGTGAAACTAACCTGGTCGGGAGCAGGTTTTCTTCAAGAAACCTCGAGTTTCTCTCAGTCTCCTCCCTCTGACACAGCGCCCTTTCATTTCCTCATTCATTCATTCAGTCTGTATCAGCCACATTTTAGCGCAGTTTGTTATCGGCATGAATTAAAAATATTTTTGTTGGTTTATTAACCATGTTAGGCAGACTATAAAACATTTTATTTCTCAAAACATGGCATTTCCTTTTGTCTACTATCCCATTGATGAAGAAGCTGCTTTACTTCACAGAGAGTTAAACATACGTCAGGAGATGATATTGAAGCCCCGACATTTTAATTTTCAGATAACTTCCTATTTGAGCGGTATTGTTTTTCTTCCCAGTCGATCAGTTATGTAGCCTACATAACCTTATCCGTCCTCATATCACTAACGTCACCCATCTATGCTCTTACATCCCAGCAGATTATTTGTGTCGCATTACCTTTTTTTGCCATCGGCATTTGTCTTTACAACATTGGTGATGCGGAGCACATTAGTAAAGCCACTGTAACAAAGCGCCGTCAGAGAGTGTGACTCACTCTGAAACATGTTTTAAACGTTTTTAAAAGGAGTTCCACAGTATTGCAGGTGAATGATGTAAACCCTTACATCATACACCGCCAGTTTCCCAAAGTACGAGGCTGTGTTGCGGCATTGACTACCGGTAGCTCTCTCTCTCTCTCTCTGTCTCTCGTAGCCCTTTCACGGAGCTCCCGCAGCTCTTCTTTCAATAAACTGTCTGTACACTTGTTCTCAATGCTTCGGTTAACATGTAGGGACCCTCATTATGCTACCGTTGAAGTTTGGTGATATTTTGAGCCTTTTTAGTGGTATAAATAGCAATTTGTTTTTACTGTCCCTGTGCCCCAAATACTAGCGTTGTAAGCTAATCAGCGGTCCGCGCTAGCGTCTTTCAAGCTACAAACACATTCGATTAGCATGAAAACATGTCCCAGAGAATGATCAAGTGGGTACACATCTGTTAATAACCCCCATGTTTGTTTTAAGCCGGAATTGTCCTTTAAAACAGTCTGGAAGTAACAGTAGTAGTAGCAGTGTAATACATCCTGCAAGACTTTATGTCACAATTCATCACAGCAGCCGATTTATTTAAAACAATTGATTTCTCTTAGTTCATGTGGACCTGCCCCTAAAGTGTAGTGGGTGTTAAAATGTTAAATAGTCATGGAACCAACAAAACATTATGAGAAGCAGACCAACAATCAGATTAAGTTTACTGTAAAGTCTGGTAAACTGCAGCACCGGTACACTGATAGAATACTGTATGTTGTAGATGCATTCGTGTTCGCACGTAGTCACACACCATGGAACGCCGGATTTACTGCCATAGGCAAAGAAATCCCCTGAGGCTCAGTAGAGAAAGGGAGAGAGAGAGAGGATCAGAGAGGAAAGTCTGTGTTAAAAGAAGAGGAAAAAGAGAGAAGGGCCCAGAGGAGCTGAAGAGCAGCTGTTCAGAACTGCTCCTTGGAGAACTTCTGTACATGCTACAGGCTCCTCCCATTGGCTAACATTACAGTGCAGCAGCTGTCTGGAGAATAAAACACACACACACACAGACTTGCACACTTGTGTTTTTGGTGATGATTTACACTCAGAAACGCAGCATCCCCACGTTGACACACACAGAAACTAAAGTTACACACACACACACACACACACACACACACACACACACACACACACACACACACACACACACACACACACACACACACACACACACATAACTCTCCTATCTTACTTCCTCGTGTACTTGTGTTAAACGAAGGCTCCTGAAATGACATACATACCCAGAAGCATGTTGAGTTGCGTAGCGTAATGAAAGAGTAGCCTGTTCTTTGCACTTGACCTTGTTGCCCAACTCTCAATACACCTTAAAACACACACACATACACACACCTGCTTGAGGCCAAACACACACAGAGCCAAGAAAAACAGCGGTTGCATTTTTATCATCCAGCCAGCGTTCATTGCTCCTTCACTTTCCTCACTTCTCTTCGTTTCCCACACACATGCTCACACTGCGAAAAGTGTTGGTTTCCCTGGCGTGTTGTAACAGTAATAGCAGTGACAGTGAGAGCGACTTAAGGCATCCCAAGAGTGCACCTGATAATTACTATCATATGCTCCACTGACTTACTAATGGAGCTTTGCTATTATATCCCACCCTGTCCTCCTTTTTTTTCATTCGCTACCGCTGTCACCCTCGTCTCTCCTGCTGTCGGAATAAACAAGATCTCACGTATCGCTTGTTGTGTTAAACAAGGGCGAGAGTGTTTGGAACAACCTGGATATGTCTTCTTTTCTTCATTTATTCCCTCTTTTCCATTTTCAATCTCGCCCTAGACCTCAGCTTCTATTTTATACCACTCATTCGCTCTTGTGACCTTCCCCACTTCCTTTAACTTAATGGAAATAAACTACCAGCTATCTAGTGATGAGAGGGCCCTGCTTATTACAGAGCCAGATGGGTCCTATCAAGCTGCTCTGTGCAGTAACGGGAAACACTGCACAGCATTCAGTCGCTGACAGCTGCTGTGCCAGTGTGTCTACCTGTGTTAAAGGTTTTCCTTCCCCTGCGTCACCTCTTTGTGTGTGTGAGTGAGGAGCCCTGGCATTTCTCTCAGCTGTGTCCTTATCAGCTTATCAGACCTGTCCACTTTATTTGATGCTGGATTAGAGGACATAGCTCTGCATAACCTCACACACACATACACAGGAGAAAAAGGTATGTGTGTCATAGACTGGGTGTGTGTAGTGTTTTTGTGTGAGATGTTTTGCAGAGGCTTTACTACTGTGTTAGTGTAAATTATTTACTTCCAAAATCCCCCAGACTTTCCTCCCTCTTCTCTTACCACCCTGTTGATGCCCACAAACACACACTAAATAAATGTGCAGTATGTACTGTGTATTTCCTTCCCATATTTTTTTCCCACAACTTTGACCTATGTACAGAGAGTGGCAAGAAAGTTTTCTGGTCCTCTGGTCACGACTCATACTGTATAAAAAAAGCTGTCTGAGGGCGTGCTTCTTTTCTGAGCCACATGCTGCAGGGTAAGGGGCAGCACGGGTGGGGCAAGAGGGGCTAACATTCCTTACTAATTGTATGTGTTCTCCGTCCCTCCCTTTCCTCAGTATCTGTGTGTGTGTGTTTGTGTGTGTGTTGTCTGTGTTTGTGCTTCGTGGTGCAGAATAGTTTGGAAAATTGCCACCAAGACATGCGTTTGTAAAGTCGACCTTTGCCACACAGGGTCAGAGCCGGGGTTAGGTGTTATGTTTCAAAGGTTAGCTCTTACGCTAGAGTAAGAACCAGGTCAGGGGTCATATCAGGGGACATTTGTCCAACTTGACAAATTGGACAAATGAAGGTGCTTACTGTGTCTTGTAGGAATATATATTTCAAAATGATAATCTGCTCTTATGAGGCGGTGTTAGTTTTGCTACATTTTGCTGCTCTATTGGCAGTAGAGATGTAGAGCAACATTGATTCAATCTATGCACAACTCATGAAAGATTTTACATTTGCCTGTTTAAAGGTCCAATGTGGAGGAATTTCTCCCATCTAGTGTTGAGATCAAATATCGCAATAAACTCTCTAGCACCATGCAGTTCAAAGTACGCATTACAGCTACGGTAGCCTTCACGCTTCAAAATGCCGGTCTCTTGTTTTTTTCAATATCCTTTTTCTTTTTCTGGGCGAAGAAGTGAAATTTGGATTTTGAATACGTGTGGTCCTCAATGTTTCCTTCTTCAAACTTGCCGGGGCCGGGAAGCTACGATACCCATTAGCAGCATTAGCAGCACCTGTGAGTTTATCGTGACAGCGAAAACGCGAAATGCGGAGCAGTATATCCTGTATGTCCCTTACCGGCTAACGTATTTCAAGATGGCGCATGAATTTGGAGCATCTACCCCAGTTCATGCAAATGCAAATGTAAAATTTCAAGCCAAAAGGAATACTTGGAATTGATGGTGGTGGTAAATGTTCATGAAAAAGGACAAGTTCGTGAACAGGCAACACAGATTTTGATAATGAACAACTAAACACATTACACACTGGACCTTTAAGCCCTCAGGAGAACAGGTCTTTCCAAATAGAAATCCTTTGCTGCACGGGAAATGATGCATTAATCCATGTGACAGCAGCAGCAGTAGTTTGTTTAAAATAGATAGAAGAAGAAGTTGGCTACACAGACAAAGTTGTTACTACAAAATATCACAGACAATGTGTAAATGTGCTGCTGTTTATGTTTAGGAAAAATGATCAAACAAGTTTATGTGTCAGACAGGATATTCTTTAGATAAGTATAAGAACCCACTCTCACTGATAAATCCCAGTGATTCACTAGTATAAAGGTTTTAGTTGTTCATATGCCTAATACGCTCTCTTTCCTTTTTACTCAAGGTAACATAGTAACAAGCTGGTTTTTTTTCCAAAATATTTTTGACAAGAGGAAACCAAATCCACATCATCCTATTCAGTATGTCCATGTTTGTTAATCATACATCTTTTGAGTTTGCTTTTCTTACAATTCTACAATAAGGAACAGGACTCTATTACAGGCTCTACTACTCCTGTTCAATTATAATTGTATGTTACTGTAAATGATACACTCCCCAAACCCACAGACTCTCCTCCCTATTACTTGCACTGACAAGTTATCTATTGTTTAATTTGAATTAGGGCTGGGCAATATGGAGAAAATCAAATATGATATTTTTGACCAAATACCTTGATATCGATACTGCAACGATATTGTAGTGTTGACTATTGGTGCTTTCACAAAATATTTACACAGTGAGATTTTTGATAAATAATCATCAGTAATGTCGATATAATGACTAAGTGGGTAAAGGCAAATAATAGAACAGTTACAACAGTTTGGTAAGTTCAGAAAATGACATCACTTTACTGTAACGCAGCCTTTAAAACCGGAAAAAGACATCACAAAATCTAAGACGATATCTAGTCTCATATCACGATATCGATATAATATCGATTATTGCCCAGCTCTAATTTGAATTACAATTCTCAGGAATAAAAAAAACAACAATTCTGACATTAAAAACATTTAAAAAAAAGTCATTGTTTGTGTAGAGATCAATTGCTCAGTGTGCAGAAAGAATCTTGCCAATTGATTTATTATTTATGTCTCAGGCGTGAAACAGGGAACATTGGCTACAATAGAACCACTGAGATGAAATAAACTATGATCAGCCAGCCGTTCACTCAACATACCTTTTGTTAACTCCTAGAAAAGTTACACTGTCTGTGGCATTTTCAGTATTCTGTGGAGGACATTTTCTGCAGGCGGGAGTTTTCAGGTCTGCAGTGATATACCGTATGAGTCGACTTCTCTCCCCTGTGTGACAGACCTATCAATGAGGCCCGGCTTAGCTCAGGGGAGTTTGTCAGGCTTACCTGGTGTAAGCGATGGGACATCTCTCACTCTGCTTGGGGTTGCGTGTGAGTATTGAGAATACATACACATTCCATATCGCCTGTTAACTGCAGTGAGCAGCTGTTAACAGCATTACGCACTGTTTATCTATTTGTGTAGGAGCTGTGTGTAGGTCTCCCTGAAGTAAAGTGTGCCCTCAGGTGATGCTTTCTTGCTGCATTCCTCACACATCAACACTTTTAAGACATGCTTACATGCAGGAAACCACTTGTTCTGGTATGTCGCATGAGTGTTAACCAACCCATAGGGATTACAGGTCTTCCAGAGAAAGAAGATACATTGTAAAAACGATAGAGTAAGAGGGAGGGATGAAGCGGCATGTATCCATGGTAACGGTGCCAGTTCATGGTGTTTTTAGAGAAGTGTATGATGATTGCAAGGGCAGGCAAATGCATGCCCTGTGGGGTTTACTTCTTTGTAACTGTGGCCCCTTTTGAGAAAACCATTACTGACAGTGTGCGTGTGCGTGTGCGTGTGCGCGTGTGCGTGCGTGTGTGTGTGTGTGTGTGTGTGTGTGTGTGAGACATTTTAAGTGTGTGTGTTCTCTCAATCCTTTTTATGGCACAAAAGCACCTTCACTTCCAAGGCTTGATTCCCTATTTGGATCGCAAAAATCAAGGTGTGGAAAAAGTCAACTTGAAGGTATGAGAGACATTTTGGGATTTATTTTCCAAAGTGGTGGTACGATAGAGTGCAACCTGATCCCACACTGAGCATTTTGGCATCTTGGAGAAACTGAAAACATTTAATGTGCCTAAAAGACAGTTTATTGCATGCTTATAACTGCAAAGAAAATGTGAAATGCGAAACAGTTTCAGTACAGCATGGCTAAATGATTCATCAGGTACCCTTGATCTTGGAAGAATCAGGTTTTCCATGCAGGATACATTTTATTAATTTAGAATAATTATGTGTCCCCCTTATTGCTTTTGTTTTGTGTTGTGCGGGCTTTACTTTATAGAAATGTGAAGTAATTCATGTGTATGTGAACATGCAGATATTCAAAACAATATGTATGATTTTTATTAAAAATCACATATTCACACATATTCATTTTTATTGCCAAACTGTGTTGCTGTAGCTCTATGGTAATTTTTGCAGGTGTACATCATGTTGATGTATTGAGAGTGAAGCTAGTGTGTAGCATAAAATGCTCCCGTTATTGTATCCACCCCCTATATGTAAGCACTCATGGCACCGCAATGCACTTTGTAACTGCATGTACTAAACAGCTTGTGTCCACCAAAGTGCACATGCTCATTTAAATTCACAGCAATTTCCAATATGAATGCATAATGCCTCCCCGATCGCACTCACTCACTCACACACACACACACACACACACACACACACACACACACACACACACACACACACACACACACACACACACACACACACACACACACACACACACACACACACACACACACACACACACACACACACACACACACACACACACATTACACAGTACAACCTGCTCAACTGTAGTGCTAACTATGATGGAGGGAGTGGGAGAAAAGTAGAGTAAAACTGAGTATCCAATTAGCTTCCATATTATCACCCCACACACACACACACACACACACACACACACACACGCCCTCATAAACACTGGTAACAAAACATCATTTTAATCACTTATTCAGTCACTTACAGCCTCTCAGAGGCACATCCCACACCTTTAGACCCACCACATACATGCACAAATACACACACATGTGCACACTGTTGCATTGCAGTGTGCTCTTGTAGCTATTAGGCTAGTATCATTAAAGCTCTTCAGTCTAATTATCTCCCCTGATGAGCCACAAGTCTCAATGGGACGATGGGGAGAGAGCCGGCATGATTGACTTGACCTGTGCTCTTTTCAATGAGCCATTAGTGAACAAGAAATATACACACACACACACACACACACACACGCACAGACCTGTGCTAATGTAAGTCAGCTCCCCATATTCATTTACATATTTGTGAAAAGACCTGTCAGTTGTTTGGAAGAAAAAATGTGTATGTGTGCGCTGTGCACTTTCTCTGCACTTTTTGAAGGTGCATTCGAGTGCGTGTTCGTCACTTTTCCTCTCTCATGAGCCAGGTGCCACAGGGGAATGCTGGGAATGTAAGCCGGCGATGAGTGATGGCGACAGTTTGCCAGAGAAACCGAGCGATGGAGGGAGATGGAAGAAGGGAGGGAGATGCCTCATGCTTACTCTACAGATATTGTACCAACCACTGATAAGCACTGTCACACCCCAGGAAAAAGATTTCCCCCTATGTATCATCGTTCATTTTAATTCCCTCATTAATCAGTTTGCGCCACGGTGTTTTCGCAATTGAGGATGATATTTGTTTTCAGTGTTGGCCGTGCATGCGTGAGTTATGAAAGCCAGTAGAGAGAGAAGGTTGGAGGGAGGACATTTAGAAATTGGGAAATCATTTACAGTAAGTTGGAAGCAGGGAGTGAGGTAGGAAGGAAAGGAGCGATGGTTACCCATTAATAAATGTAGGCATGTTATGACTAACTGGGCTGGTCTGGAGGATTTAACAGTCTATACACAATTTGTATGTGTGCATGTTTGTCTGCTGGGTAGAAACAGAAATGCAGATAAGAAAAAAAATCCAGTGGGACTTGTGTCTAGAATTTATTCCAAGGCATAAAAATCCCACTGACCACAAAGGTCATCTTATCTTTACAACTTCTGATTATGTTGGTCCATTACATTGTGGGTGGGAGTTTTGAGAGATGCATCTGACCTCTACAGGTCAAAAAACGATGTGTAATTTTGTATCCCTCTGTCTTTCTAGAGAAAACACACAACTGTGCTGCTTGTCAAGACACTAATTATTAAAGTCAAATTTAAGATTCTTTTTTTTCTTCTTTTGGACCATTAGGCAGAGAAATGTTGAGCTAGGATGTAGTGAATGGCACTTCCTCCTGAAGTCAGTTGATCAATCCTTTGTAATTTGTGGAACTGACTTGTCTAGTTTTTAATAGCATTTACAACATACATTTAGTTGTAGTCATTCTAGGGGCTTGGCTATGGTTTTTTAATTTGTCTAATACTTGACCAAAAAGATGCTTAACTAATGATATTTATATCAGTCTCTACTATACTTTGGGCTAATTAGCAAATGTTAGTATGCTAACATGCTAAACTAAGATGGTTAGACACCTGCTAAACATCAGCATGTTAGCATGCTGACATTAGCATTTAGCACAAAGCACCACAGTGCCTAAGAACGGTTACACACTGGATGCGTCACACGAGCGTGTCAGCTGCGTGGCGTGTCCGTTTATATTTCGGCTCCCATGTTAACAGGTTAGAGCTTACACACTGCCTGCGTGACAGGTGCGTCTCAGGCGCCGAAAATGCGCGCCACGCAAGCGTGTTGGAAGCGTTTCCAGGCAAAATAGAATAGGAAAATATGTTTATATGTCGTTTAGACATGAATACATATTAATAAATGACATGTTGATGTTTGAAAGTCTCAAGGTTTTGATATAAATGCAGATATAAATGTATAATTTAAAAAATAAAATAGATTTTTTAATATTGCACCTGTCAATAGCCTACAGAACGAAATATTCTGTAGCCGTCAATACTGCCGACGTTGTCTTTGCTGTAATCAAATCAGTATATATTTATGTTTAACATGGTATTTAATTTTATCAATGGGAAACATACATGTGTCCAGACAAGGCTAGCAGCAGCACCGCGTCAGACATGTTTCTGGTGTGTAAAGACATAGAAAAATCCACGCAGCTGACACGCAACAGAAACGTCACACTCACGCCACGCAGGCAGTGTGTAACCGGACTAAGCACAGCCTCGCAGGGCCACTAGCATGGCTGTAGACTATTAGTCCTGTTAAGTCTCAGGCATCTCCCTTCTACTTTACTGTACATCACTTTTTGAACTTATTGAATGGCTTTGATTTATTTGGATGAAATTAAAGGTTGAATTCCAGCTAGAAATGTCAGGGAGGAAATGGGTTGTGGTGTTTGCAGAAGCATGTAAGATAACCCATTTCAATTACCGGAGAGTTCAGGTGGAAATTATTAGGTAGATGCTGTAGATCTCCTAAGGTAGGCCACATACTACGAGCCATAACAAACTGCAGATCATTTGGGATTCAGTATACAAAGAGACCAAGGAGGTGTTTGGGGGAACTCCCACATGATTTCAGGCTTGTTGTATTGGGTATGCTGCCTGAGGGAATGAGTGAAGTACCTATTGTATCTATTACTAAAGCTAGACATTATTAACAGACTGGCTATTACATTAACTTGGTTTTAGTCAAATCCCTCAGAATTAGAAACAATGGCTATGCGAATTGAAAGAAAAAGCAGCAGCTCTTAAAATCCACACCAATTAATATCACACTGCTCTTTAAAGTGACATCCCAGTTACTAAAGTCAGCCCCTCAGTGTGTCCTCTGTCTCCTGCTGATGTGGGAAAAGAGGGGAACAGGGGGGTGGGTGAGGAGGAAAGGGAGAGAAATGCTGGGAACAGATGGCGAAGTGGCCCCTATGTTCAGCTGCCTGGGTGATTATGGACACAGCTGTCAGTCACTTTGCATCTAAGTGTGTGTGTGTGTGTGTGTGTGTGTGTGTGTGTGTGTGTGTGTGTGTGTGTGTGTGTGTGTGTGGCGCACGCACGTGTGTATTTGTTTTTGTGCATATATGCAGTGTCTCTAACTCCCCCATGTGTTCTTCAGTCCCTTTGTAATCGTTGCGTCTCGGTAAAGTTACATTAGATCCATGTGTTTATTGCTATGACATATTTTTGCAATCCTAATGGTGTCGTGGCAGAGCTCAGATCTCAGATCAGAGTTCACACAAAACCTCGCTAAGAATGTACGATTGATGTCACCTGTCCGCACTGTCAAGAGCAAAATCTTTCCCTCTATCTTTCTCTCTTTGGGACTTTGGCACAATGTGTTTCTTTACCATTGGGCTTTACCTCCATCTAGTGGTGCTTCACATTAATGCTGCCCACCCTTTGTCATATGGGAACATTTTCACAATACAGAATTCCCAGGCACACCTTATTACCAGGCTCATTCTATTTGATTTGATTTCATTATACATTTAATAAGAAAGTGTAAGAAACAGAAGTGTTTACACTACACATGTACAATGTAAAGGTCAGTTTGCTGGTACTGATATTATCTATCTTGACCAACTTACAGAAAAATGGCAAATTATCAAGTTTAAAATGATTAAACCGCCATTATTTGATCTTTTTGATCACTTAGGGGCAGCAGACCACTCTGTCATATGGCAAACTTGTTAGCAAACAGTTGCCGGTTTTACACATGCTGGAAGCTTTTATTTATGTAGTCATTTGATCTATTGTTGCTAATATAACAACTATCGATTAGAGCAGCTTAAAGTATCTTTTTGGACATTGTCCTCATTTGTTTATTTGAACAATATCAACTTGTCTCACAAATAAAAAATAAGCTGCTAGTTCTTTAATCAAGGAGCCATCAGTCACAAGATGAAGTGGTTTTAGTGTTCCAACATGTGGAACCACACAAATATCCACTGTAATGTCTAATTCACCGTCACTGTCACATACACAGCAGTATGTGTGAAATTATGATCTACTGGAAAAAAAAAAAATCGGAGCTTATTAGCCAGCGGTTGAAACGTTTTACTACGGCAAATGAGAAAAAAAGGGAGGAGTCACATAGTAAAGGGCACAGTCAAATTAATGCATTAGACAAAGTGTCGGAACACATGACATTTTATTTAGTTGTTGTTAATATCTACAATTTTGAGTTTGCATACAGATTTTCTTTTGTAGCTGAGCGTACTCCATAATGTTTATGAATACTTTCATGAACAGAACCCCTAAATTTTGAGTTTAAGTATAGTTTCCACAACACTGAACCTTCCCAGTAAAGTGGTCAGGACGTATTTGATATATATATATATATATATATATATATATATATATATATATATATATATATATATATATAGTATGTAATAGTATTTACATGTATTCTGTGAACACGTCTCTCTGCTGCCTCATGTCATCCCTGGAGTGGTTTCAGTTGGCAGAGTGGGCACGTAGCGGTCCATCACATCGTGGATCCAGTCATTGTACATGCACAGCTTGGTGTAGACGCTGGGGTCAGCTGGATTTCTGCAGCCGTGACTGAACCACTGCACACCCTGCAGCTGGCCGTCACACACCATCACACTGCCACCATCGCGCTGGAGAGAGAGAAAGAGAGAGAGAGGAGAGAATAGGAGGCTCTGTTGGGGTTGTTTATGCGAAATGTATGCGAGTAAGTGAGATAAATGAAAATGCTGTGATACAGTGGGAGGCAGAGAAATACAGCTGTGTGATCCACAGTTTCTCTGGGTTGTGACCATTCTCACCATGCAGTTATCTGCATTTGCTTGTCCAGCGCAGACCATGCCTATGCTCCAGAACAGGAACTCAGGGAACGTGTTCACGCAAGTCTGGTCATCCACAACAGGCACAGTTATACACTTCAGGCGTTGAGAAGGCTCATCTGTTTCCAAGAGCAAGAAGGTGGGTTATTATTACCATAGACTGTAGAAAAAAAAAAAGGGTTATTTCTCTGATTCGTTCAGGTACTTCAAATCAGGTAGCTCATCTGAATGTGTTATATTCTGTACAATCACTCATCAATCTGTTCATCATTCGTTGAAAAAGGCTTCCTCCCTTCCTCCCTTCCCCTCTTCAGGTCTATGGATTACTTCCTATTTTTATGCATTACCACTTCTTGCACTTGAGCATTAAGGACTAAACCTTAAGTAAATACTATTGTCAAGATCTACCTCATTTAATTAGTCCTGATCACTGACTGGGCATTTTGACAAGCAATTAGAAACTCCTCTGATTAAAGAAAGCCATTTTTAGAAGTTATTAGAACTGAATGTTCACGCCTTGTTTGCATTGCAATGACCAGAATATTGATGAGCTTTTTAGCAAGTACTAGCAAGCCGACCTGTTGATCAGAATCCAACATTTCCCTGAGTCACGGTGCAAATGTAAAAGTAAAAGTAGTGCAGTTTGAATTTATGTGTCTTTATTAAGCCTACATTTCCGAAAAATGATTCCTGTTGAAGAGTGAGTGGTGCAATTTGTTTCCTGGTGTCACTCCATGTGCATTTCTTTTAAAGAGCACTATATAAGAACTATTTGCAACCAATAATAACAGCAAGCATTTCAACATGCAAGGCAAGCTATAGCACACATATATAACACTGCATTAATGCACTTCAGTTGAACAGGAAGATCCATTAAGTGTAGGACTTTAAAATAAATGTTTTGTTTTTGTTTAAATTGTTAGTAAAAGTCTGATCCATTTAGTTCAAAATATGTTTAATGTCAAGTTTATTATTCAGTTTTGCTGCTTGAATTCAAAGTCTCACAGTATTTGCAGTAGTGGCATATTTGTGGGTGCCGACGCATTCTCATATACAGGACGCAACCTCTCTAATCGTTCACAAAATATAACAACAAGATGTAACAATGAACGCACATTTTGCCTTAAGTTACTGCAGTTAGATAAACCTATCATTATGGGTGGACAGGATATTCAGTGTTTATTTGGGGCATTATTGTGTTGTGAATCTTCATGCCTCACAGAGACAAATTTTCCTTATATAATTAAAGGGCCAGTTTACCCAAATTACTACTAAAATTATAATTTTCTAAATAACTTCTAGTGGTATCTAGGATATTTTTTTTCTCCATGATTTGTAGGTTTGTATTAATGGAATTGCATTTGTTGCACACAGCATTTAAATAAAAACATTTAAAATGCAACACCTCTTTTCAGAATCAGTGCCCAATACAATGGATCTGAATGGATAATCTACAACAATCCACTATTTTCATGGTAATATTTTCTACTGAAGAAACTGTAACTGTCCACACAAGGTCTGTTTAAATTTCCATCTCTGTTGCATTGGGGGACATCGATCAAAATTCAAAGCAGGTTTGAAAACAACCATGAACAGATTTTTACAAATGTATTCAACAGGTTTTTTCAGGCCTCAAAGATGCACACAAGAGAAATTTGAAATGTAAAATAACTACTAAAAGAGAAGCTCTACGGGAGACCTTTAGTTAGATATTTATAGGAAACATCTTGTAGAACAGGGAATACTTGTTGACTGGATTAGGGAACACTGGCTTTGCAGCAATTCTACGAAAGTCTAATGTGGTGGCAAGTTAATGAGGTGTAATAGCCACAGTAGCTCCTTTAAATCCACTTACATTGATTTGGGATGGTGGATCCCCAGCCGCTGACATGGCAGATCTCTCCAGGCTGTGGGCAGCGGCTGGGCAGAGGGATGGGCTGGACGTGCTGGGTGAAGCGGGCGGGTTCGGCCAGACGGACCATCGTGAGGCTGTGGAGGGGCGAGCGGTAGGGACTGTGACGGATGACGTCAGCAACGTAGATGTGCTGCTCAGTGCCCTCATCCAGGGTCACGTCATGTTCCCCAAGAGATGTGATGGTGTTGTAGGATCTGCAGGGACAGGGGAAGAGAGACTCTAATTTATTAAGCGCAAGCAGACCTTTCATGCCTCAGGCAGAAACAGACCCATGACTGAGGAACAGTACTCCTTAATCAGACATGAGCAGCAGGTTAATGAATGTGGTTAAATCAAGGAGGAACACGAGGGAAATGTGCACTGGTTCTGCCAACAATATCAAGTCTTTCTAACACTGACTGCCCAAGTCATTGCTGATTGCGTTGCCTAGACAGATTATAATGATGTCTCTAGACATAAAGAGTATTGGAGCATCATGTGCAGTACTACGAAATGGTAAAAAAAAAACACTGACAAAAATGTCTGACCTATTTATGAATCACTTTTGTGACCGAAACAACAAATACAAAACATTTTGCTTTTATTTCTTCAGGAAAATTGTACCAGAGGCTGGCAAAGCCGAAGACTGAAGGTCATGCTGAAAAGGCTGCAGGAATGTTATTACAGGTAAAAAGGAAACAAAGCAGAATATGTCAAGCAGCTCAGACAGGTCTCACCAAGCCCAAATGTAATTTTTACTGCTGATACTTAAAATTTGGGAAAATTGGACACATTAAATTGCAGTACTGCTATAGGATGAAAATTATGCTATTATTATTAGACTCTTTGAACATTCATAAAGCTGGACTTCAGCTGGACGTTTTCATTTGGCACTAACGTTCACTAGTACCTACGTGGGTGCACAGTCAAAGGAGGTTACTATCCACAACGCGTCGATAAGAGCTCCACTGCAGGACACTCCTCCGCCATGCAGATAGACCTGCCAGGGTCTGGAGTGAGGCTGGCACACCTTGGAGTCCCCCAGGGGAGACGCTCCTGTAAAACACCAACAAGACCAAAGAGAAACTAAATGACTACTCTAATATTAATTTCTTATATTTTACACACAACATGGTAAATATCTACCTGTGAGTCCCAACGCAACCAGCAGAAGGAAAAGATTCATGTTTTCCTAGTGTTCTTCTGTAGCTCTGTCAGTGTGTGATGTTCAGATTAGTCTGGACTCTTTATACCTGCAAACGTTTTAAGGACAGTGGGAGGAACAGACTGCTTTATTACTATCCAGCATCATTTCCAGTCCAATCTTCGCAATAACCTTATCAGAGACATTTTCAACACAATACGTTCAGTTAGAGTGACACACCTTGTTTACAAGGAACCAGGAAGACCCTCATTTATGGTATATGAAAGATATTGTTTAGACATGATAGATTACAGTGACAGTTTTTGTACTTTTGGGGAAGTTTATGTCTTTTCCATAGAAAAAATCAGCTTTTCACAGATTCTTTTAGCTTAGTGGGATTTATTGAAGTCATTTTTTATGGCTAGTCTGTGCTATGTGCACTATAAAATGAATAATGGTGTCATAGATAAATGAACCAATAATTTTGTGGCACCACAAGAAATAATAATAAAGGCGATAAGAGTGGCAATATTATGCCCACTGCTGTTTGTAAAGTTAATATTTTACCATGATGCAATTTGAAAAGGCTTGTCTTAGAAAATCACAGATTGCACAACTCAGACTGCAGTTTTGGGAAACCAACTTATTTTCTCTTCTTCTTTGAGTCGCTGAAAAGATGATTAAAAATATTATTACCTTCCTCAGTTTATTTTTTATACAAAGAGCACAATTGGTTTATTTATTTTGTTTATTTTATTATTATTATTTTGGTTCCCCATTAGCTTCAGACATAGCAGTTCCTAATCTTCCTGGGGTCCATGAAAGCAAGGTCCCAAAATATCAATAATTACAATAAATGAATCGAATTACATATAATATAACCAAAATAAAGGCAAAGCTGATCATTACAACAATACAGCTTCATTTAAGGACACAAATTGTGTTCAATCAATATGCATTTGTTTTTTAACGTGTAAGAACTTTTGGATTCTCTACTACAACTTATACTGTTTGATAACTTGTTCCACTCCACAGAAACCCTGCACATCGCTGTTCTCTGCATCTTATTGTTTTGGATACTTTCCACTGAAATGACAATACACCACTTGTGAAACAGATGTTTAATATATGACATGTGGGAAGAGAAATATATAGCAGCAATGTCAAGTAGGCTGCTATCCATACTATCTGTCCCAGGAGAAATATACACAGGAAGTGATGGTGAACTTTATTTAACTTTAATTGTAACAAAACTGAGTGAACGTTTTGTTTAATTTCTCATCCACAAGAAAGCATTGTCAAAGATAAGGGGTCATTAAAAGTCAAACTACATTTTAATTTCCCAATTTTAGCAATATTGTGACCTTAAATATGATATTGATTAAGGTAATTGTCAATATCAGCTCACTCACGCATACAGTTATACCCATGTCCACACTTACTCACATGGTTCAAGCGCAACAAAGCACATGGTGACTCCTACTCATTTCTTCCAGGATGGAATTCTTCGACCACTGGATGTATACACTCACTTTAGAGTCCCATCTCTTTCAGGTGTGACTGCTTTAGTAGCGTTAAAATGAACAGCTCTAATTATAGACACCCAAATGTACTCAAATCAAAGCTGAGATTGGAATCCAAATAATCATAATACCAAAACCTCAGGTTTTGGATTGCCAGAGCAGTCCAGAATTAGTTTTTCCCTGTTGTGCAGGAGCTGCAGATGCCCACAGATTAAATCATGTTAGTGTGGAAGTTAAATCTGATCACAGTCTGCAGCTGAGAGAAAACTTTGACACAAATTCTGATACCAAACACTGAGTGCAGTTCTTCTCAAATTGATCTGGATACAAATACCAACAGGGCTGCAAACACAAGAATCAGCATTTTCCATTATATATACATGATATAAGTATAGTAGTTGTATAGTAGCAGCAGCAGTAGTAGCAGCAGCTACTGTTTAAAATACACACAATTGTGTTGGTCCTGCGTCTGTCTGCTACCGTATACATCTTTTGTAACACCTAAACAAGATGATACTTGAAAGCAAATTTCTCTCTCTCTCTCTCTCTCTCTCTCTCTCTCTCTCTCTCTCTCTCTCGTTTGTGTTGGTTAAGGCTTTAGAAGAGGCCACATGTTGTGGATTTATGCACTAATTAAACATCCTAACATTCTTGCATCATTGCTTGTCAGAATCCTCAAAACAGACCTCATAGTGTTGTTTATTCATCTCTGCGCTCACATTTTACATGTTTCTTTTCATCCATTATTAATCGCAGCAGAAGCCTCTGTTCTGGTGCTGCCTCCGCTGATAAAAGCAGGACGCCTCATTGCAGATTCATACAGACATAAACACGTGATCGTTTGCAGCAGTGAGATTAAAGGAAACGCAGGTCTTACACAGCGAGACAAGAGAAATATGCACAATTTACTATATCAAACAGTAAACTAAATTCTCATTTATCCACCATAGACACCAGATTTTTTTTTTTTTTGTATAAATATTTTATTTCAAGATATGACACAAATATTTTAATTTATTCAGAGGTGGGATGACTGAAAACACCAGTAGGTGGCGATAGATCATTACATTATTTGCATGATTGTTTCTTAACTCTGACACCCAGGAAGAAGTTCAGTGGTACATGATAAGGTGCTGTGTGCTCTTTCCCTTGTGACCGCCAACTTCTTCTGTCCTGTTCCTCTGTACAAGCTGTTAGTTGTTGTTGTTGTTGTTTTTTTTTCAAAGGATTACAGTCCCTGTTGGGTGGTTATCATCATTTGCCACCAGTGCGGTGGCCCAAGAAAGCCCCACAAAGAGCAGGGGGTCCACTATTTTTCTTTTTGAAGATGCTGTTTGTCGGTTTTGAGGCTGGGGTGAGGTGAGATATGAGCAAATTCGAAATGCCAATTGACGTTTGGGCCTTTCGTGTTGAGCTTGAAAGTTCTCATGTTGTCAGAAAATGTAGCTGAGGCCATTGGAAATCAGTTTTTGTTTAATTCTGGTAAAAGATGTGGTACACCTGGTCATGTAAGATGCCAGCGTATGTGCTCACGACTGTGGTAGTATCAGTGTAAAGATTCCTGTGGGCAACACGCAGAAAGAAAAGAGTTTAAATATGAATCCACATTTCTATTTTTTTTTTTATACTGCATCAGTGAATATACATTTAAAATCTCTTACTTTGCCTTCTCCTCCAGCTTCAGGCCCTTGATGCTATCCAAGTATCCATTGGCAGTGTCGACGGCATTGTCGTAGTAGGACCTTATGGTGCCTGTGATCTTGGTCAGGGTCCCCTGCTCCTCCTCAGCCTGCCTTGGCATACGGAAGCTTTCAGCGCCTGCACAAGACAGGTCAGAGGTGTCAAAGGGTTCCACATTTTACCAGGAATACATTACATATTATCCATCACTGATTTATCCTATTCTGAATTCAATTCCATGTTTAGAGAATGTCCTTACTGAGAGCGAGGAGCGCAACCAGTACAGTAATGACAAGCAGCTTATTCATGGTGTCACTCGTATCTGTGAGGAGAGAGAACAGAAAGGGGTATTTAAAGCTTTCCTCACTTTATCCACTAGGGTGAGACATTGTCATACATTTCTCCGCTCATGTTTAGCTGATAGATTTTGTGGCGATATCAACTTTCTATACATGAAGAAATTTTTTTTTTTACTCTTCTAGCATAACACAAACGTTTTTTTCTTATTTGCAATTCTGTTGAACATGCAGCTTATGTCTCAAAATATACATTCAAATGTTCTCATATCTACCACAACATTATTGCTTTTCTTAGACTCTATCCCACTACAGTAATTGAAGTAAAAGTGTCAGTACTCACTGTATTCCCTCTTCTCTAGAAAACAGAGTAAGAGGCACCACTGGCCCAGTCTGTTTATATAGGAGCGTGAATGTGTTGACTTGTCGCCCCAAGAGACAAAGTGCACTCTGTGGTAGATAAACCAGCACTGTTGCCTGGTGTGTGTTTGTGGGAGTATGTGTGACATTGCGTCTTGATAAAATGGACATAATGGCTAACTGTGTAAACACAAGGATGTTAACAAAGTATCAAAAGTTGCATTAGACGTCATCAAAAGCCACTGATTGGATTTTCTAAGCACTAGAAAATCCTGATGGGCTCGTCATGTTGGTATATTTCCCACTAACTGTACAGTATGTATGTGACGCTAACTTTGAATACATCCCAATCAGTTATATTCCATTGATTAGGTTAGTAGTTCATTAATGCGGCACGCTCTTACACGTTGCCCTGTTCTCATTCTCTACGAGGAGGCACTTGTTACTTGCATAATGGTGGTGATGCGTTCATGTCACATTACAATAGTCCTAAGTCCTATCAAGATGGCCTTAAGTCTAGGGTGTGTTGAACACGTCATCCAGGTTATTTAGGTTATGAAGTATTTAGGTCAGCTATGAGATTTATTGGGCTGCAGTTTAAAGACATCTTGCAGCTCTTTTTATGGAAGTATTGTTTTTTATGTTTTCCACTTGTCTGTGGCAAAGATCCCTAAACAACTCCCACTCATCAGTGCAATCTTAATCAGAAATACAGGAACTGTTTTAGTACAGGGTTTGCTGACAAAATGCAGACACATTTTTGTCATTTTGTGCTGTGCTCATCCACATGACTTACATTGATTGTATAAAAAAGTGTCTCTCATACTCTAACCAAAACAATAAATTTTTTATTATTTTTTTTTTTAATCCATCTGTTTATTTATTTTTCTGTTTTGTCTTTTTAGCCCTGATTCTGTTATCGATGGTAAATATTTTGTTTCTGGTTAATAAGTGCAAATGCTTTTTTGTTTGCCGTGGCAAAACCTTTGTTCACGATTTTGTGAAGAGCAGTCACAGTGTTTGTTTTTGAAGTTGTTTTTGTAAAAAAAAAAAAAATATATATATATATATATAAAGTTGTGCAAATCACAGAGAAAATCAAAACTTACAGCACACAGGCTTTATAGTTTACAGGAGCTTTAGGTTTATTGTTCTGTTAATAAAAAACACTATTTTGTATCTAACACTCATTAAACTTCAGCACAATAACTTTATTAACTTCCCAGCTACCTGTGATCTTCATTGATTACAAAGAGTGGCAGTGAAGTCTCAGTTTTAGAAGTCAGTTTCTCTGTAATGGCTATGTTGATCGAGTCCTAAGTAAATATGTGATTCCGCCTCACATGTCATGTTGCGTGTGACCCGAGGACTCGGGTCAGTTTAAGGACAGCTGTGGGCAGCAGTGGGATTCAGATTCCAGTTGATTCAGTGCTGCGCTGACTCGGCTTTGCTACAGACGACATTAGGGTGCATAATGGAACTGTCAGTGGTTACAGAGAGACGTATTTTCTGTCAGTGCTGTTGTCTGTTGTGTCTTGAACTCTGTAATTAAACAGTAGGGATGTTTGTATAATGAATTGAAACAATAACCAGAATGTCTGAAATGAGGCCGGAATGAAGAATTAGCACATCCTGCTGCTCTCACACAACATGCCGTCATTCACACTGACCTCAGGCTCGGCCTTCTGGGAACATCTATTAATGCTAAATAAAAGAAATGTTATAGTGAGTTGTGATTCATTGAGATCACTGTAACAACACTGAGATGTTGTGTTCAACACCTTCATTTCAAGTAAATAATACTCTTGGAGGAATAATCTGTGTGCTTTGACTTAGTAGGCCCAAACTGAGCCTGAGTTCTGATTAGAACAGTGTTTCTCAACGGGGGAGGTGCAGCCCCCCAGGTGGCGTTCAGAGGATGACGGGGGGCGCTGGAAGCAATATTGTGGAAAGGGGGGCGTTGAGGTGCCTTTGGGGGGCATTTGTTTTAAGGCGAGTTTACACCAAAGGTTCACAACAATATGAGTTTACACTTTAAACTACTTGCAAAAAACAGTGGTCTGCAACATTAAAACCTGCCAGTTTACGCCACTGTGACTGGATGAGACGGTGGAACGTAACTCTTCTTCTCTTTAGTGTTTCTTTAGGCATTGTGTGGTGCAGCTCCATGCTGCCTTCATGGGAACGGGACGTCAGAGTATCATCTTATATAAACTCCGTACTGCAGCGTTATGAATCGGTCTTGTCGTGAACTTTATAGTATGTATTAAACATTAACATCATTTATCTTTAATAAGTCTATGAACATAGCTGTCGAACATATTTCATTCAATGATATGATTTTTTGATGATTTTTGATGGCAATAGTAACAAGTAATAATAGGACTAATAACAACAATAATAATAATCATAACAATAATAGGACCTACTCATTAATATTCAGGGCAATTAGCCTACATCTTATTTGATGGGGGGGGGACCTGGATAATGGATAGGGGAGCCCTGGTCCCAGAAAGGTTGAGAACCACTGGATTAGAGTAAAGATAGAAAAATATACCAACATCTTAATGTCTTAACAGTAGTGTCTTTGGTAACACTTTATAACAACCATTATTAAGAAATGGTACATTGATAGTTAATTAAACTCTAGTTAAGTTATTTTACTGTTAACAAACAATGAAATGAGGATTTATGTTTACTTATTATTAGTACTGTTATAATTGATGTTATTTTATCATTAGTTTAGTGCAATATATATATAAAATGTTTTTGTACGGTTTCCAAACAATTTACAAAGGTTTACAGATCATTTGGTAATCATTAACAAATACTTAATATAATAAATAAAATGTTATGATGTGTGCAACAATAAACTGTTAAAAGAACATAACTATGAGTTTACTATTTATTAGTGATGGTTATTATAAAGTGTAGCCGTGTCTTTGTTTACTAACATAAAGCATTCATTTTAAATTGCAGTTCCATTTGTATCAAAGTGGCAGCTCATATTATAAACCAAACACCTTCAGAATGTTTGATTTGAATGATCATAATGTATCTGGCAACACATTAACTTGTGTTTCATATATCTAAACTAAAATGTATAGCTATGATTGAGCTGTGATGAACACAGTGATTAATGGAGTCCGGAACAACTTTTGTTCTGCTCATAAAATGATATGATAGGATAACTTTGTGAAATCAACTGTGGAAATAAACCTTGAATCTCTTGATGAAGAAGCACATGTCAGATAGTTTCCAGTTCATTTTAATGAACACACTCACACATACACATACACAATCAATCACACAGAGACTTTGGCTAGTGTATCAAACACAAAATACTGTACATGCACAATTTGCATAGGTGGTGTTCGCCCTGCTTTTAACTCTGCATGATTTGGCTGTAGATGTTGATTTGAAAAGAGGCAAAGGATTGTATTTGCATTGTGCATTGCTCTTCTCAGCCTAAACTGGTGTTTGCTCCTATGATCTATCATCTATTAAAGGCTGCTGACAGGTGCCTTGCTCTGGTTGTTCTTCTTTACTGAGCGGGCAGGTATTTGTCCAGGTAGACCTTGATGTTGTCGATGCTTTCGCTCAGGTAGTCACCGGCGTAGGGGCGCACGTAGTGTCCGTACAGACCCAGCACTGCTGAACGGGCCTTGTCCACCAGGGGAGATGCCTCCTGGCCCAGGCCACTGCACAAATCAGGGAAGATAGGTTATTTAAAGAAATCTCCATAACAAAAAGATTCGTCAGCTAGCTCAGTGCCTGGATGTTGTATTCTCAATAGAAATTGTGATTACACAGCAAAGTTGCAGTTGACGTGGACACTTTTCTTAACTTAAAAGTTGAGAAAAGTTTTTCTGTCCGTGTCAGGGTCAATAATACAGAGTTTTTAATCGGAAGAAATAGTTTTCAGTGAACACTCACGAGGCAACCTTGACGGCGGCTTGGAACTCAGGTTTGGTCTGCAGCCCCTCAAAGAAGTCTTTGGCAGCCTTTCCATGATCACTGTCTCCGGCTTTCTCAAACATAGGAGCAGCAGCGACATGCAGCTTGCCGTAAGCATTCAGCAGCCTCTGGTAGAACACAGATTTCATGGAATCATACTTTTCAACAAGATCCGCCGATGGTGTGGGAATCTCACACAGGCTCACAGAGACTGGAATGAAATCAGAATAGTAGGATTGTTATGACAGAACCAGTGTTGTAAAACTAAACATAAAAAAACAGATAACAATAAGTTGATAAAGAGCATCAATATATCCATGTAAATTCTTGCTTTGGAAGAATCATCAAAGAACCAAATAAAAGCTGCTTTGCCTATTTTGGTTTCTCACTCTTGGTAATTAAAAAAGCAGTCTTTATTTTGCATGCCAACCACAGATAAAGTAGGAGTGTTCATTAAATTACTGCAACACGAGTGAATGTAATAAAAACATGTTACATTTGATCAACTATAAAACAAGGAATGCAGAAAAATGAGAAGCACAAGTACATTGCTCCAAAAGGCTGTCTGTATTCTGCATGATCTTCTCGATTTTTCACACAGTCGCATAGTAGTAAAGTTTTAGTTCAAACAAAATCCATACACTGCAATTGTTTAGATTGCATTATGTTGCCTTACCCTGCAGAGCGAGGATCAGTGCCAAGGCGTATTTAGCATTCATGTCTGAAATAAAAGAAAAGAGAAACAAAACTTAAAATTGAACCCTCCGTTAGGTGTAACAATATTTTTATCCTCTTTTCCACTCAGGAGACAATGCACAAGTTAATAAAACTGCAAAGACTGAATGCAAAAATCAAATACCTAAATGTTTTATAAAATATACGTTTTAGAGAAATCTATTCAGAATAAGCTTCAGAAGAGAAGCTGCACGGGCTGCTGCAGTAAGAAGAGTGGTTACCTGCTGTTGTGTTGGATGTACAGATCCAAGAAGTGACAGTCTTCTCTGAAAGTGAGTTGTCTGTAACTCGGAGCTCACATCTGGACAGGATGATATAGGGGGGGACTGCAAACAAACGTCATCTGATGACCATACACACAACCACACACACACCCATGCGTGCACATGCACACTCACATACACACATGTTCACCTAAACAAAGTCCAGTGTACATAATATTCACTTTAAATATTGTATGTTGAAATATGACTGAGTGGTTATGCAATGTTCCTCAACTGTAAGTTTATCTGCATCCATATGGCGATGCACTTAGAGCCCTCCTGATAATGCTGATAAGTGATGTGTTGGCAAAATGCCACACTGCATGTATATCATAAGCATCATGTCTTACGTGGCAAAAAACAACAAAAACACCTTTAAAGTAGTTCACATGTTGTGCACCTGCTGCAATAAAAGATAATATTGAGTAGATTTACTAATTAACATTTATTTGACGGCAAGTCGGAATCACCTAATGTCTGCTCAGATATAGATCAGAGTCAAATGCTCAGCAGGTCAATCAACCAGGACCATGTCTAGACACATTGTACTATACCCAGAGCAATGCATGCTGGGATTACTGCTTCACCTTTCACCCTCATACCCTGAGACAGACTCCATGCAGGGTGATAAAGGACCCTTTTTATAATGATTTATAATGATTTTCCTTTTTCTTCTTTTTCATTAATACATTTTGTTTCTCCTTCCCTTTATCTGTAGATGTATGCAGATAGTAAGACTGTACTGACAGCAGCAGCCAAAGAAAATAGTACGATTTTTTTTTCTAAATGTAACTCATTCAATAGCTCTCTAAGGGAATTGTCACCTACAGCAAAGGTGCATGATTATACTACAAAAATGCAGACTATGCAAGTTAATGTTATATATAAATCATAGCATGTATAGTGTGTTGGTGAATTTACCTTCTGATTACATAATTGTAATAATTGCTGCTTTTAAATATTCCCTCTTATGATCTTTACCTCTCTCTTGTTTATTGCAGGACAAGCTGGGCCCATACTGCAACATGTACTACAGAGGTTTATTATAGATTATTTCTGTGTTTGACACAAAGCCTGGTGAAACCTTAAGAAATTATGAGTTCAGCATCAAGTGGTAAGAATGGTAAGAGTATTCATTTATTGTCAGCTTTTCTTCATATTTGACTGGGTTGAGCCGTTTGATTAGTTGCTTTCATTGGTATGAGTTTGTCAATGGTTGTCTGGATCTTCTCCCACACAGAGCTTTTGACATTAGTGGCCCATTCAAAGTAGCTGTCAGTCACTGGTTGGATGTGGTCTTCATAGTAGGTACCAATAAAGCCCCTCAGATGTTTGACTGTAGCTGTGGCTTCCCTATGAGATGCACAAGTACACAGATGAGTAAAAAGGTATGTATAACATGGGCACACAAACACATCAAAGTGCACGCAGACAAAATATTTTAACAATTCTGATAAATGGCAATCATTTGCAGAGAGGTCCAACGTGCTTGCATTAATGATGATGATACTGATAATGATACCTGGTTTTCTCTGCCAGCCTCTGCAGTATTCCTGGAGAGTTGGGTTGTATCGGGGCCGGTGACTGGGCCAAAAGTGGTTCACATGCTGCAGAGGAGGATGTTTGTCAGTCACAAAGAACAGAGACGCGGAAATAAAGGAAGTGCAACTGAAGATGTAATAATTCTTTTTAAAGGCATACCTTGCATCAGTAAGATGAGACCAAAAACAAGTTCTTTCATATGCATCTGCCATGAGAAACACAACTGTCAGCCATTTGTTATATTATTTTAAAATGCTAAAATTATCTCTCTCACTTTTCTACAATTAAAAAGAATACTAAGAATACTAAATTAAATCCCTGATTTTTTTTAAATAAAATTTGTTCCTTTACACCACAAAAAACAAAGGAGTGACAAAATGCATTTTTTACCTTTTCCTCTGGCTCTGGTCAACAGAAGTTGAATAAAACAAGTGTTATCAATCTATTTTATTTGTATTGAGTGAGAGTAACAGCTTGTACATTGGTCCAAATCATATGGTCATTCATCGTGTTGGTTTTTTCCACATTTTATTGGCAAAAATCTGGTCAAAGGTCTCTGACAGATGGTGCAAACAAACACAAAGTATTCTTTTTTTTTTGTTTTTTACTATTTTCCTCTTAATGTCAGACTGTTTTGACATTCACACAAATTAGAAAACACTAATAAATACATATGTGCACACAGAAAATGCACAGACAAATGGACTAACAGGCATGAAGAGAGATTAGATGAAGGTAAACTTTTATTAGATTTCAAAGACGCAGAACTTCAGGGCAGTTGTTTGATGTGAAATTTGATCTCCATTTGAGTCACATGAGAGCTACTGGTCAATAGTTTTATCCATCTTGGATAGTTATGTGATTAGTTTTTCTTTTCTCTGTAATCTGTTATCTTGATGTCTTTTCAAGATCAACATTAGCTGAGTTCATTAACTGTCCGAGCACCCTTTGGATAAGATATGTGTACAGGCCAATCAAAGTCTCTGTTCTGGCAGGATGTTTGAGTGAAGAGTGAGGGGGACGGGGGTCAAATTAGATAAACATTTTCAGCCAAGCCAAGCATTTCTGTGTGCAGAGTCCACCACAAAATCAATTCAATCTTGTCAGTTCATAGGCTCTGTGCTTGCTGCATGTTCTGAATGGAAACAACCCAACACTTATGTTGAGATTAGAGTTAACTGCGTCGCATTTACAAACCTGATCTCACAGCTGTCTGAACAGATGGAATCAAATTTTGTCCTTGTTTTTAGATTTTGTGTTGGGTTTTAAACATCTGTACTGTGTGTGTGTGTGTGTGTGTGTGTGTGTGTGTGTGTGTGTGTGTGTGTGTGTGTGTGTGTGTGTGTGTGTGTGTGTGTGTGTGTGAGACATGACTGCATCCTCCCATTATGCTTCAGAAAAGTTATATTTATTATAAAATGTCTACATTTCATAATTACAAATCAAGAAATACACAATTTAAAACATATTTTATCGCTATTTTAATTAGATTATTTATGTAGTATTTCATTGGATTAAAATTAGGTCAAAGTACAAAATATAGTGTATAAAGTAGGTTTGCAATATACTTGAAAATGAGTGCAACTTCTCAGTTTTCATTTAACAGCTTTGTGATGGCTTTTAGCCAGGAGCCAGACAAGACAAAACTTAAGTTAACTTTAAGTTTAGCCATGTCAGGAAGTCAATTTTCCACCAAATCAAACTGATTTTGAGCGTGTACAATATATTCTCTAACTAGTCAAAGGGATTTATTATTTATTTGAAATTTAATTTCAGCCCACACAGCTGATGCAATATGATCATAATCTGGTACCTCTGCCCACCAGCTGCTGACCTCTGTCACTCTGTTCTCTTCAAAGGAACAGATCTCAATGAACTGGGACAACTGGTGGATAATTAACCCAGCATAAATAGTGACTTTAGCACAGGGGTTGTGAAATTCCAGAAAAGCAGCCATGTTGGCACATGCCCTTTGCTACAAGCTATTGACACAAATAAACTATTATCTATTAGATCCTGCTGGCTATTCTTTGGTTAAGTGATCAGCTTTAGTGTCCTATCATATGATAATGACCTAATCTTAGATTAATCTGTTGGTCATAGTAAAAATGGCTGGTGGTTAAAACCATTAAATCCCACTGTGATCAGTCAGTGATTGGTTGTTTAATGAACTCAATGCAAACTTGTTTTTTGATGGAATTGAGAGTTTTATATTGAATGTGTCTCTAGATGGTATAAAAGACCCTTAGCTACAGTTAAAATGCAAAGGCCCCTGCACTTTACACATCCTTTCACAGTATTGGTCAGTTTTTCAACAAGACAGTAATATCTTGCAGATCTTTTCTCAAAAAATATTTCATTAAAATGGGACTTGATTATCATTATCAGGTTTTAGTGCCATGAAACACAGCTGTGCCTGGGTTTAACATAACACTGATTGGCCTCTGATTGCATGAGGAGACATGTTTAAATGATAGACTGCAAGCCTGGATACTGTGTTTATGTCTGTGCAAAGGCCTCTTTAAGTTTGTTAATATTTCAACTCTAGCAGTTTTCATGTTGGCCTTAGATTAGATTCCCACCCCCCACCCAATAATCGTTAAAGATCAGGTAATTGCTTCATATCTTGTAAATCCAAAGAAATTAACTTCAGCCTTCATTTAAATGTGTTTTTCTGCCTGCAAAATGCAATATTTAAAATAGTGTCAATTGGCTGTGTTCATCCCACTTCCTTACATAAAGGAATATATAGACAGATAAAAAACTCAAAAACATATATCTTATAAGAAAACTGACACTTCTTTCTAAAAAAAATAAATAAATAAATAAAAAAGAGGTAGTATGAAAATAATCTCCACTCAGAACTCTGAATAGAATAGGTTGGGAAGGACATGAATTGCTGAGATTTATATATATATATATACACACACAAAACATATGGAGGCCATACTCTCATAGACCAGAACTGTTCATTTATTATTTCATAATAATAATTATTTCATTTCTTATTGTCTTTCCATTGAGAAATACTGATGCTTACACATGATGTATCATAACAAAAACTTTATTTTAAGTCTTTATTGCACTTTTTCACATTGCTACTTTCAAAAGATTGCATTTCAATTATTAAAATAACATCCCTTTACAGAGAGGCAACGTAACCATTTCGTCTGGTCAGCAGAGAGAGAGTGTGATGTGTGACATCAGCGTCGCAACCAGATAGAGTGAAGAGGTCAGCGGTCAGAGGCGGGAGATGGGGGGTGGGGGGTGTAGGCTGGAGACAGGGACCTGTCTACTGGCCGATTTCCCCCACCTTGGCCTTCAGGCTCTCATACTGTTCGCGGAACCAGTTCCTTAAGGAGGAGAGGACAAAAACCGTGTGTTACACAGAGTCAAAGTGTGCATGTGAATATCTTTTCATGTAGCGTGTTTGTGTGTGTGTGTGTGTGTGTGTGTGTGTGTGTGTGTGTGTGTGTGTGTGTGTGTGTGTGTGTGTGTGTGTGTGTGTGTGTGTGTGTGTGTGTGTGTGTGTGTGTGTGTGTACACTCTTACTGTGAGTTGACTGCCAAGTCGCTGGTTTGGAACTGTTCAAAGGTAGTCTTGGCCTTCTCAGCCAGGTTCTTGCTCATCTCAGCCATCTGATCGCGAAACGTAGCGAACCTCTGCTCGATTGTCTCCTCCTGGGCCTCTGCAGGTGAGAGCGATGGATAGATACAGACAAAAGTTACACAACATAAAAGAACACTTAGCTGGGACGTTTTTTTTTAAGGGCGTAATAAACACACCTGTGTATGCCACAAAAGCCAGCATCAGCACGGCGACTGCAAGGTACAGTTTCATCTTGGCTGTGACTCTCTAGGAGGAGGGACAGAGACGGGTTGCGGTTTATTTGTCTCGCAAACAAGACGTTTTCATGGAAAAAACAATAAAAGTGTTTTTTTTATCTTTAAAACTAGCGCTCCCCTACGTCAGCACCACCGCGACTGGACAGCTCCGTTTACGCATTACGTTCGTTACAATTGAATGATTAACAACAAATACATAGACCTATATATCAAACTATCTTTGTGGTTGCATTTTCTCAATTATATTTTTTCCATGTACTCCTTCTAACACGCAGGTGTCGCCATGATGACAATATTAAGAAATAAGTCCCCTGAAGTTAGTGCAAAACTTTTGGATAAATACAAAAGGCCTTTAATAGTTTTTTAAGCTATACATGTAATCTTCATCGTCCTGTAGTTAATAGAGTAACAAAGACTATGTGTTTTCTAGTCGTAATTCAAATGAAATGTCAAACATACCTGTTGGTTGTCTTTAAGAAAAGGTGAAACAAATCGAGTGTGTTTGAGCGTCTTTGTGTGTTCCTCTTTATAAGCCCGCTGAGGGTGACGCACAACACCAGACTTCAGTCACCATGTACACGTGGAGTCCTTTAGGTGTCACTGCCCCCTTTATTGATCAGCACCGATGTAACTGCATTAAAAGATTGTGATTATGATATAGACGCCACTGAGGAAAATGAGTTACGTGCCTAATTGCATAATGCTGTAAGATTGTGTTATATTCAGCACACTGATGAGATGAATCTCTCAGCACTGATAGCACCAGTTACTAATAAATCTGAGCTATTTGGAAGCTCCTTTGGACCTGAAGTGTTGGCCAAGCATGGACTCGATTTCAAAGAGCCTTACATTTATTGGAAATGGCTAATCAAGATGTTTGATATCAAACAACTGGAGTCCTTCAGGATGTAGATTTTCCATTAAATTAGATTTATTTTTTAACTTCCATGTCCCTATTTGACCTATTGCATATTTCATACTTTGCAGTGGTGTTTACTTTTAAGTAGCAAGGCCACACTATACAAGTACTCCAGTACAAATAAAAGTCCTGCATTCAAAAGTAAGCATTAGCAAGGACATGGACTTAAAGAATTAAAACTAAAAGTAGTCATTATGCAGAGGGGCAGTGTCAGTATTATATTATTGTTGATGCATTAACAATATAGGGTAATGTTGTATATGTTCAAGGTGGAGCTAGAGTTATATTTTTGTATGTAAAATATCAATTGGAAAAGTAACTGGTTAACTGTAGCTGTCAAGTAAATGTAGTGGAGTACAAACTTCAATATTTCTCTCTGATATGTACCAGAGTATACGCTTAAATTAGCAAAAAAAAATGGAAATAAGTAAAGTACCTCAAATATAGTTACTTTCCACCACTGTCCCTTGTTAACATTTCATAATGTATTTATTCATTATTATTTTGGCCAACTCTGCTAAATTGAATAGTATCCTTGATGTCCTAGGACCTACATTTTTAAATGTAGTTATGTGCAGAAGTCAGTGATTGCAGACTGCTTTTCTGCATTGTCCGGTTCTGTTTTGGTGTATTTTTCCATTAACTGAGAATTCCATTGCCTCATTAAATGTCTCTTTTATCCAGACCTTCCCTTTCTTAAAAGGAAGTGAGTCAGACAAAGTCTAATGTGGTCCATCTTGTAAGAAGGCATGCAACAGAAAAAAAACAACAGTGCAGTCGGTTGAACGGCAGTAACCCCTCAATACAACTGTGACCTCAGTTAGATCCAGGAAGTCTGTATCTGATGGTTTAAAGGCTTCATCACTGCTGAACATATCTGTTTTCACACCAAGCGGTCTGCTGCAAAGGGCCAAATGCCCATTGTTGCTGATGACTTGTCCTATCACTATGATGAATAGCCCTACAATTGAGATAATGAGCCTTCACATGCCTTAACACCCACACATTACCTCTGAAAGACTCCATCTCCATCTCTTTGCCATGAAGTGGCCAGTGGGTTTATGTATGAGCTTGTGCTTGCGTGCATATAAGCTCCTCTTGAATAATTGTAGGAGGCATAGGGCTTGAAAGTGCATGTCTTGCATGCTCCCAATTTGCAATAACAAGCTTACAAAAATGCTGTTTTTGTGTTTGGCCCTTGGCTCCTGCGGTGACTGATTTTGTGTGCCAGCCCTGAAGGGATAGAAAGGATGGAAAGAAGAGAGGGGGTTGTAATAGGAGGTAAAATCTCTGCATGGTGTGTTTTTGGAGGGTTACTTGCGGCCATGGGCTAGCTAGCACCTGCTAGTTTGCTGGGACTTTTTTTTTTTTGCTGGGCAATAATCGGAGTACAGACACCCTATAGGAGCAGACGGAGCAGAAGTGCTGAACTGGCAGAATGCTTGTGGCTTTCCTGTTTTTACAATCCATGACTGATCTTTATAACAATGGACATTTTAATGTAGGAGTTTCACTTCAGTCTGTTCTTTTCTAAATAAACACTGGTTTCTGAAAGGAGTGATATCATAGGGGACAAACACGTAGTCATGGGGTTAGTCATTCTTTCACTTTACATGCAATGCCCTTTAACACAGATAAAAAGGATAAACATGTTTACAGGTTGTTTTGTAGAGAAACAAAGCTGAAATTACCGATAACTTTTAGAGACATACCAATGTAGAATTAACTATATGCCACTATACATATACATACAATTCTAAACCACCCTTTTTTAAGAATATTTTTGGGCATTTGCCTTTGTTTCTGATAGCATGCAGTAGAAAGTTAAACATGAAATGTGAGGACTGAGGGAGGTGACATCCAGCATATGTCTCCAGTCTGATTTAAACCATGGATGTTATGTGGTACACATCGTAGACCCCTAGGCCACTGTGACACCCCAACTTAAAATCACTATTATGGCTTGCAATAAATAATTATATTGATTCTGTAGTTGTCAATTTATGGGACCTTTATAAATTTGTATATCCAAGGTTTTTTTAATCTTCATTTCACACACCTCCAAGAGATTTTTAAGCAGTTGCCACTCTTTGATTAAAATCTGAGAAAAGTGTGTGTTCTGCTCTTGAAACTCACATAGTTTGTGTTTCTTCATGAGGCAAATGTAGTTTACTGTATCTTCCAAAAAAAGAAAACACAGCTGCATCTTCATGCAGCATGGATTCAAGCGGAGGGGTCAAAGGAGGGGAGAGGAGATGAACAAGGGACAAATGGTGTCCTCTACTGGCCTCTGCTCTGCACTTCAAAGGGAAAAACCCTGCTGAGTTTCATAAGCATGACTTTTTTGTTTTTGATTAGAAGAGTGAATTAATCTGAGTTTATGACAGTCATGATCACCTTTTCCCCTTAAGCAGGTCCAGATGTGTAGCAGGGCTAAAAAAGGATCTCCTAATGTTGGATTTACATCCTTTGCATCTAGTAGTGTAGTAGTGTAAGGTTTCTGATTGGGGTGTTCAGTGTGTTTCTTAATGGTTGTAAGACCAGAAAAAAGAAAGGGACATTTAGATAATTGTTTTTTTGCATTTTTGCCTTTATTTTATAGTGGAGAGAGAGAGAGAGAGAGAGAAGTATGACATGCAACAAATGATTTCCTTCCAGGAACAAACATTGCAGTTTAATGATATGCATCTTAAGCCAACTTGCACATGCTAGATAACATATACTGTACGTGCATGTGGGCACACTGTCTACAAACAGTATGTGTGCATGTACTAATATATTTTATTGGCATGTCTGAGCAAATGTATGTATACAAATCCACTGATGCATGGCTTATAATATGGTGTGAGCCAAAAATAAAGGTAGAAATGATAGTTTCAACATAAAGGTAATTCAATCAAAAGCACAGCGTGTTCCCAAATGCCTGCTTGGATCAAGACAAAGGAATCTGGAAACAGATCTTAACAAGTCCAAACTAGAAAAACTGTAGACCAAGGGTTGTGGTGGGTGGCTGTATGAGGAGAGCAAATTGAGAAAGGGAAAGGATTGGGGTGGAGAACAGTTGCAGAGAGAGCAAATAATACAGTTTTTTAAACTTTAAGATTCATTACTTCTGTATATTTAAGACACTATTCAACAAAGGAGAGGTGTTTGTGTGTCAGGAGGAGGTTGGGATAGCGCTGTAATGGGCCAATAGCTTTATATGAATGCCCTTTATATTATTAGCCCCTGAAGCCTAACCAGCTAAATGGAATGTGTAAGGATAGTTACATTTAAGTTTGTTACAAGTTGATTAGGATGATAATTTTAGCATATTTGGTGCCTTTAAGAGTGTCATTCTTCTAGAGATTATTTTAGATTATTATTAAAATTGCTTTAGAGACTTGCAATAGCAATCAGATGTTGCTTTGTGAAGTCTCCACTTGTTAGCATAGCCCACGCTGTTGCCAAACAGCGCTGTGCTTTTCATTGAATTACCTTTATGTTGAAACTATCATTTCTACCTTTAATATTGGATGACTCTTTAATGTTCGATCAGAGAAACAAACAGTGGAAACAAAGCATATTTTCTAGGTTTTTTATTCACTCAGCACTGTTCAGCACACTTGGCAGTGCGCATACAGTGAGCAGCATAGTGGGCATATGACACGTGACACACAAGGGACACCCTATAGTCAGACTGAAGGACAGACAGGCAGCATTACACTCATTGATTGTCAGAAATGCATCAAGTCGTTTTACATTCCACTTCTCTGTGCAGCACGAGAAGACATGCAGACAAATACAGTTCACTGAGCAGACATTACAGTAGGTGCCTCCATCTTTTGATCATCATCATTGAGTACATTTATTGAAATGAAAGACACTTGTGTTTGGTGCATTTGGGGATTATATCCCTACCAATCCCTGCCTATGAGGTTTAGCAGTTATATTTACAACCAAACAAAATGTAGAAAACTAAATACAAAACCTTGTGAGGGCGGGATAGACAGCTAGATCAGTAGAAAAGCTAAGCATATTACAAATAATTGTCTCCTGTTTGTGCTGTTATTGAATGGGGCGCTTGTGTTCAGTGATCAAGGGAGTTGATAAGAGAAGAAAAGGTGACTATGCAGAATGTTTAGATGTTTATCTGCTGTTTTGTAAAAGACGCACCTCATCCCCCCCTTCTTCATCTCATCAACCCCTTTTATCCTAAACAATAGAGCACCCACATGAAGGTATCATCAGGATCTCTCAACTCCCCCCCCCTCTTTGTATTAAGAAATCAGAGTCTTTCTTTATGCAGCGGTAGCGGCGGTCTCCTTGACCTTCTCCATGATGTTCTCAATCTGCTCACGGATCTGGGTGGCAAAGGGGGAGATCATGTCGGTCAGCTGGTCGATCTTGCCTTCCAGGGAGGTGCGCAGTTCCTGGGCGGTGGCCTCCAGCTGGGTCTTGATGCCCTCAGCCTGGGTCTCCAGCTGCAGGCCCAAGTTATCAGCCTGGGTCTTCAGTATGGTGGAGATGTCACTCAGCTTCTGGGATGCGGTGTCAGTGGCCTGCTGGACGTAGGGCTCAACATTCTCTTTCACGGCGCCGATGTTCTGGGAGGTGCGGGACTGGAGCTCACCCACGTAGGTGGCCACAGTGCTTGGGAGAGAAGAGAGAAGACATTTACTTTTCATATTAGCAAAGACAAGAAAGAGTTTGAGGGCGTGAAAATCCTCCACCCCACTTACTTGCGAATCTCCTCGGTGTCTTTGTTCAGGCGCTTCTTCAGCTTGTGGGTGTAGGTGCTGATGCGGCTGCGGACATCATCGGTGTTCTGCTCCATCATGGTCTTGAGCTCACCCAGATATTCAACACTGCGCTCTTTGGCATCCAGCATGTCCTTCTGGAGTTTGTTGCCCAGAAGCTGCATGTCTTGAGCCAGCTGGCCGGTGGAGCTATCGGTGTAGGGGGTCAGCTTGGTCTGGATGTCATCTCTGTATACTGCCAGCTCTGCCATGCTGTCGGAGATCAGAGTGCTGGAAGCAGAGGAACAAGATGGTCAGACATGAGGTCAGAATAGGGCTGTAAGCATAGAGCAAGGATGAGAGGTTAGAGAGAACTAAGGTTTGGAAATAAGAGTAAGAGAAATGTGTGAAGGGAAACCATTTGGAAGTACTCAAAATGAAGAGAAGTATAAGTGAACGAATCACTGCCTATTTAAATTAAGAAGGCATGAGAATGATGAAGTTAACTTACTCTAGCTCCCTGGTGAGCTGAGAGGCCTTGAGTTCCTGTACGACTCCATCAGCTTTTTGGTTCAGCTCGTCGACGTACTGCCAGAAACGATCCACGGTGTCCTCCCAGCTTTTTAGGGTGGCATCAGGGAGCACAGCACGGGCATTGCAGCCTATTATGGGCACATTTGGAAAAGTTGGATAAATATACAAACATCAAATCCAGTGTAATAAAAACAAGTTAGTGGTGGCAAATTCCAGACCAGTAGTACACTTACCAGTGATGACTGTCAGAGCAAGGATCAGAGCTACAGTCTTCATGGTTGTTGGACAGATAGATACACCTGTGAATTAAAGGGGGGGAAAGGTAAGCAATAAACAATGCAATACAAACAGATGAAGAGTTTCTGCCACGAGGTAGTACAGAGTTTTAACTTCCTCCCCTACAATTTAAATACATATAATCCAGCTAGGGCCTTAAACAATTTAAATAAAATATACATTAAATGTAACACAGAATAGACTAAGCAGAATGTAGTTTGAAGAGGTATCTCTGCATGCTGTGCCGCCCTGTCACTCACCTGAGAGGTTGAGCTTCCTCCGTGCTCCCTGAACAGTGACTGAGGGCTTTTATACAGTGGCGGGAGACTGCTGCTGCCGCGCGTGGGGGGTGGGGGGTTGGCGCTGATTGCTCGCGCGCGTTCACGTGGTCAACATGATTTCATCTGCACAGATTTGCTGTTTTCCTCCACGCAACGTGCCACCAACGCCGCGTCCGAAGTTCCGACGTTTTCACAGGTTTGCATTGTTTGAGGGGGTGATTGAGCAATCTGGCGGTCACAAGAATAACGGGGTGAAAGTTTCACGTGTGCTTAAAAAGAATATCTCTCTGTTGGTATATTTTCCACCACCGTTTACAAATCTTTAACAACAGTGAACCTTTCACGTGTCGCTACCAGAGATAGAAAGTTTTTTTTTTTTTTTTTTAAAACCCGAGTCTGTAAAAGTATCTATGGCTGTCAAAAAAGCAAATACATGTAGTGGAGTATAAAGCACAATATTTCCCTCTAAAATGTGGAGTACAAGTATAAAGTAGCATACAAATTAAACACTCAAGAAAAAAATGACCATACATGTGTACTAGATACAATACTTGAGTAAATGTACTTGGTTAAATTCCACCACTAATGCATGAGTTACTTACACATGTACAGATATAACACAATGAAGTTTAAAGCAGGATGGCTTGATTTAGAATATTATGCAACAGTATATAAATAATTATCGATTTAGTGTCATCTCAACAGTCCAACTATTGTAATTTAACAAGTGAAATTGGTGGTATAAGTATATTTTGCTGCTGATTTCATTCTTTTACTGTACTTAACCTTTACTTTTTATATGGTGGTATTGCTACTTTTATTTATTGCAGGTTTTGGTGTTAAGTGTCCACAACTTTGCAGGATTTTCTTTGATCATTATCACCAAGTGGTCTCATCCGAATATAAATCCTCCTGACGCCAGGATGCAAAAAAGCCTTTCACACATGCATTGCAATTCATGGTCTGGCTCTCACTTATCCACCCCCTACAGACACACAACACCCAACAAATACAGCATCTTTGCATGTCAGTCTCACTCACACATTTCAAGTGGTGAATTAGATTTTTCTGTATGAAGATCATGCGTGCCCAATTGCATTTTCTATGTTCTGTGCGTGATGTACTGTACTGCTTTATGATGTAGAGCTCTACATTACCAGTAAGTGCCTGAAGTAAAAAATAAAGTGTCAGCTCTACAAGGTGGGCATGTTCAGGCTTGGGGGGGACAACACTTGGGTACAAAAGAAGGATTACAGGTAATGAAATACATTGAACATAAACTATTTTATTACCCGTAAACTGGGCACTGAACAAAAGAAGTAGATTATACAGGAACCATAGAGGGAGGAGACTGAAATCATCTGTTTTAACCCTTGTGTTGTCTTCCCGTCAACCTTGGAAAAAAAGACATTTTTGACTGCTTTTTTTCACAGTTTGTTTTTGCTTTTTCCAACGTTTTAAATTGTAAAAAATTTATTCTACACATTTTCAGCGCTTATTTCTACATCCCAAATGTTCTGATATAAAAAAAACATTGAAAATGGGTCAATTTGACCCAAAGTCAACACAAAGGTTGTAGGTTTCCACAGAGGACAAGGCATTTCCAGGATTATAAATTGGCACAGGAAAGGGGATGTTTGATGCAGAAAGAAAAGTGATTACCTCAGCTTATTGAGCAACACATATTTATTCAGTGGTAGAACATCATGAGTTCTGGTGCATATTTATGTCAGACAAATGCGTCTCCATCAGACAGAACTGTTATTTTCCTGTTATGACAAAGATTACGGATGGATTAGCAGGGACTTAAAGACAGGTTTCCCTATTCGCAGTAAACGCTTTACTACTGGACTACAAATTATGTCAAACCCAAAGACTTGTAAAGTCAATCCCAAACCCTTCAAGGCTGTTATATATCAGGCAGTATACACACAAATGGAACTTATTTATAGGAGCATGTCAGAATTTGTTGTGCTGTATTGCTTTTACTGCACCATGCTTCTTACATTTAAATGATTTAATTTAATTTAAGCCTGTTTTGAATAAGTTTGTTGGTCTTATGTTGGCGCAGCAAAGATCTCAGTCTATCAGAGCATTGGCCTATTTTAAAACGTTTGCCCTTTAGGTCTTTTATTCAAGAAACCCAACTTTACACAGGAACAAAGTTTAAATGGGTTGGCTTGGTCAGATAAATAGTGGGAGAACATGATAACATGAGTGTGTGATAACCCAAAGAGGTCAACCCTGTGTTAACTGATTTAGAGACTGTACCTAAATGAATAGTTCAGATATCTTGAAATGGATAGAACGGTTCTTTTCTCTGTTTAAATCAGTCAACAATGAGAGGAAACAGGTTGATAAGTTTTCCGGTTTAAACTCATTTAGGTGTCACAAAAAAACAGAAGACCTTCGACCTTGATATTCCACGACAATAGTGTGTTACTACATGAGGTGTGTCACACACAGAAAGATGCCGCATGTACAGCTAGATAACAAGTCCAGTCCAGTTCAAACATACAAACAAATCAAGATCAGTAATACGATCCTACCGTTCTGCGCAAAACATTGTCACGCAACGACTTTTGTTTTTTTTTGGAATATGTTTAATCTACTGTGTGAAAAATTCACCTACTCTAGCTCCTACAATGTGTTTGCGCTATGGAGATCACAGACGTAAACTAAATAGTTTGTGTTTGTATTATGCAGACGTGATGGACCACGGTGACCAAACTACACACCAAAAAAAGGTCACAGACCTGACAGCACAAACCCACAATGCCGTGCCTTCCTTTGCCGAACCTCCAGGATAAAGAGGCAGATGGGGGAAGTGAAACAGAGACATTCAAGAAGAACCATGAGGTAATACAGTATGAATATCTGACAGAGTCATCTAAACTCCTGCTGCTTCTCCTTTCTCACCACAACAACAGAGGCACTGTCCAATGTCTGTCAGGAATGAGTGTATGAGAGGGCATCTTTAGATGGTGTGAACGAAAGTAACCCTATAGCCTGAAGATGTTGTTCTCTGGAAAAATTTGGTTTTTGGTTAAGTCTGGATGATCTCACCCCTCCATACAGGCAAACATCTGCTAAGATGAGTCAGTGAGGTTACTACAGTTAGCTTCTGTGGGTTAAGTGTTGTTGAACTGGACGTTTTAGGTCTGCCTGGTTTAGAGCACCGTCTCACTGTAATAAAGAGGTCCTGAGCCAAACTGTCACCACATGGTTTGATGCAGCAGATCATACGTGTCCATCAAAATAGTAACCTTGAGTCACATTCCCTCCTGCTGTCATTCCCTGTACAATGCTAGAGTACGCTAAGTGTATCCTTTTAGGCTAAAGGACAAAAGCCTCATGTCTACCAAGGAGTTCAAGCAGTGCAGAAACTTGGTTGGTTGGCAACATGTTCCTTAATTTTCACAAATATGTTATTTGTGCGAGTATTATTATAAATAAGCGTAAAGTACATCTAATTAAAGGATTAGCTTGACATTTTAGAAAATACGTTTGTTGGCTTTCTTGTAGAGACTTTGACTGTTACCACTGTCATTACTGTGTGTTCAAATGAAGCTACAGAACAAAGAGCTAGCTAGAACAGCTAGCCTGGCTCTGTCATAAGAGAAAAAATGAGCCAACCAACACCTCTAAAGCTCACCAATTAAATAGTCCCAGACATAACCCTCTTTAAAAAAATTTTTTACAGAACCAACAATCATGATACAATGTATTTCTTAGGTGCTGCTTTTACCTCTGGACAGAGCCAGGCTAGCTGCTTCCCTTGTCTCCATTCTTCATATTAACTGTACAGACAGGAGAGTGGCATCCATCTTCATCTAACCCTCTCTGCAAAAATTGCAAGCTCATATCAAGACAAAATACTTGTAATAGAGTAGAGTAAGAAAACTACAAGAAAGGGGAAAAAGTTGGGTCATTAATCTAGTGAAACTCAGTAAGCATTTATTTTTAATAGATCAGCAAAGGTATTTTTTACATGCAGATTTGGAATATAACCCAAAACCCTCACATAATCAGACATAATAAGAAATCAGAGCTGTGTGTGTGCTTGGAGGGTTAATGGTGAGCGTAGTCTGTGGCAGCTGGGGGGCAGAACAGTGGAATGTTGTTTGCCACTGGGTAAGGCAGCGTGGGAGCGATCTGGCAGCAGGGATGGAGGCACGAAAGGAAGACTAAAAAAACAAGGTGGATGCAGGATGAAGCAGGATGTGTTTATGTGAACTTCCAGACTTGCAGAGACAAACCTGAACATGCCCCATCCAAGACCCAAAACTAAATCTTACGGGGGCGTGGTGGGGGGCTTTTTGCAATTTGAACTGAACAAACAAGCAAGGATTTTATCCCTACTTATGTGGAACTAATATAGAAAGTGTCTTATAACAAAAGTCAAAAGTGAAATCCATGCATTGAAAATGTTCACATCTGCACATGAATATATGTGATGAAGTGACTCTATTTGTTAGCCAGATGTCACTAATTCTTTTCAAAGATTCTTGTTTCATCCAGTCAAGTCCCAACAAAAATAACCAGTGTTTTTTTTAATGTTTTCATGTATGTGTGAATGTGTTAATTTGATGAAGTTCATAAGAAAATAATTGTCAAAAAAGTGTTTATATGAACAACATGTGCTTGTATAGCTGATTTATTAGACCATTTAATTATCTAGGTGTGAGTAACCACATTGGACTCAGTGTTTCTAGATTCCATTACCACATCTAACCACACTGTAATTGTTGTTTTTCATTTTTCTTTTCTTTTTCTTCATTTTAAAATGAACTAGATATACTGTTGTCATTTGCCTTAGTTTGCAAGAAAAACATTTGGCATCCTCAAACCTTACCTAACACTCATTAAATAACATAACAGACTCACAAGTTTATGTTTGGCTTTAACTTTATTTCCGTAATATAACAAGAACACAGTGTATGGTGACAGACCAACACTCAATGTTTATTATTTATCTAATACTTTACATGTATCTAAAGACATCTTCAACTTTCAATACTGTTGACTTTTTGTTGTCATATTGTTAAAACATGGACGAGTTCCTGGGATTCTTTAGATGCAGTTTCTTTCTGTTTGACTTAGTTGGCCTTGACAAAGTACTCGTAGAGGGAGGTGAGCTGGGCCTGGAGGTCCTGGGCATGGGGGTCCAGGTTTTCCCTCACCGCATCAACGTAGGGGGCGGCCATTTCTTTCACCTGCTGGACTCTCTGAGTCAGCTCACCTTGCACCTTCTCGGTCACGGGCGCCACGCTCTCCTTGAAGTCCTGCAGGTGCTGGTCCACCTTCAGCTTCAGGTCATCGGTGTAGGGCCCCAGCTGAGCCTGCAGATCCTTCACACTCTGCTCCAGGCTGGCCTTCAGCTCCTCGGTCTTCTCCTTCAGGGTGGTCCTCAGGGCCTCAGTGTCCACGGAGTCTGCGTAGGGGGCCAGCTCCTGTTTGAGCTGCTCCACTCTCTGCTGGATCTGGGCCTTCATTTCCTCGGAGTAGGGCTGCAGCTTGTCTTTGGCGTTGTTCAGCTCCTGGATCATACGCTCTTTCAGCACGTCGGTCTCAGTGGTGACTTTGACGATCAGGTCCTGGGCTGCAGGGGGAAGCTGCTCCTGCAGGGTGACTGCATACTTGCTGGCAACATCGGCACTCTCTGTCAGACGGGCACTGTACGAGAGAATGAGTTTTGTCTTTAGTTCATATTCTAGTGAGGAGGAATTGCATGTTAATTACCACTATCCATTATTAGCTTTTACTTCATTTGCATAGCAACAATGAGTCACACTGGTCTTTTCTGACCTACCTGACATCCTGTCCAAACTGAGACTTCCTGATCATCTGGAGTGTGTCATCTGCTGTCTGGGTGGCCTTGGCAACATAGTCCCAGAAGGCATCAGTCAGCACATCCAGCTGTGGCTTGGGTGCATCAGCATAGAAAAGGTTGGCATGACTGCCTGCTGGATAGACACAAGAACACGTTGAAGAACAGTTGAGATTTAAGGCATTTATACTAGTACACATGTACCCTTAGCAAGGCTTGCAGTTATTTGTCTCAAACATATTTTGTTATGCTCCAAAAAAGAATAATGATATTTTGCCATCAAACTCACCACTGAAAAGGGCTACGATGAGCACAACGAGGACCTTCATGGTTCTTAGACCTTATAACAAGGAGATACAAAGCTGGTTAGCACAGCATGTTCAACAAGAAATATTTCTGAAATAAAAAGCTCAGCTGCTATACTGAGCCAATTCTTCATCATCTTACCTGAGTTTGCGAGTGTATCTGCAAGTCCACTTGGCTGCGATGGTGTTCAGCTGGTGTGGTTCTGCAGCTTATATAGTAAGCTAGACTGTAATGATCCCAAAGTCCAGGGGGCTAGTGCCTTGCTGTCACCTTGCCTCACCCTGCTATCCTCACGACACCCTGTGCCAGAGAATCCACCCAGCACGTATGCACAAGCTCATACTGTTACACACACTGAGTACGTTATATTTTCTGCACCTTCATATATCAGTGAATATCTGCCAGATACCAATTTTTGTTTGCCTTACTTAGTGTATATTACCTAAATGTATTCATCAGTGTTAGAGTGTGACAAAATCCTTAAGTTGAACCTTAAATGAACCTTGTCCTCAGAAGCCTATGTGTAATCACTTAGCTGTTAGCTTTTAGTGGCCTCAGATAACTCTCTGCCAACATAGACAAAACCTCTCCTTAATTTCTTTGTTGTCTAGTTTTGATTAGATGTACAGTGGTTGATTTATTGTCTCTATTAGCTTGACCTGTTGCCAGCTAACGTTACAGTAAATCATAGTTCTAGTTTCTGTGTCAGTCATGTGTCACTTTGGCCAAAGGTTAGCAGACCCAAACACTGTCAGCTTCTAAAGGACAAAGTAGCTGCTGTTTCACACCAGATGTACCATAGTTCACTTCTCTGAAACCAATTTTGAAGAGCAGCATTTTAGTGACATGTATTTGGAAACATCCGACACAGTGTTAGTGTGTGAAACTAGAACATTTTATTGAAAAGTCTTTGATCCTTTGATCCTGACAGTACTTCAAGACGTTCATACAGATGTTCTGTCCTGCTTCTTTTGGTATTTTAAAATGTGCATTCTAAGAAGAAGTTTGATGAATGTGGATTTGTTAGATTCACATGAATATGCCCTTAGAATTTCTTTCAGCACTGGATCTTCCAAATCTATTGGGTATTTTTGTTTACATTTGTCAAAGTAATTACATAATTGCAAATGCTTATAGAAATCCTGTTGATCTAAAGAAAACTCTTCTTTTAAAGTTTGGAAGTCCTTTAGTTGCCCTTTGTTTGTAAGTGAATAGAATGTTGTGATCCCTCTTTCTATCCGTGTTTTAAATCTAAGATCTAGTTGATTGGGTTTAAAGTCCGGGTCATGTGCACTTCATCTAATTATCCATAATTTATCCAATAATTTATATTCTGTCTTAATTGTGTTCCAAACTTTGAGTTGAAACTTTAGCCATGGATTTTTCAATGTATCTATTATTTGTAACCATTCCTCGTTTCTTGTCCCTGTTGTCTTCTGAGTTTTCCTACTTGACTTCTTACTAACCCTGTCGACTGTCATATTTGTTTTAGTCTGTCGTTCGAAATATTCACAATGTTTTTAGGGCTATTTACATAATCTGTCGGGTAGCATAGGAATCACGCCGCCATCTTGTGTCAGCTGACCCGGAAGTCCCAATAGCTTAGTATTCTATGTATTAAAAATGTATGTAGAAAGGCTTCAGGCCGCCCACACGTTATTGTAGGCCAGTTAAATAACACTTGTGTTATATCAATATATTAGGATATCCAAAATTTAAGACGATCTAGCCTCATATATCGATGTCGATATAATATCGATATGTTGCCCAGCCCTACATTGAAGACCCCTGTTTTAGAGATAATTATGTCCAAACTGTTTCACTGCTATAAATCGAAGTCAAACCTCCAACAGAAGACCCTGAATCTAAAGAGAGTTTCTTGTTTACTGTCGTTCAGATTGTATACAGGGTATTCAGTGCATCAGATTTGAGTCTTCATTTTGTAGCTTCTTGTCCTTGTTGAGATTAAATTGAGCACTTTTCTTTTTTAACCATCAAATATAGTTTTTCAACAGATCTGACACTCTGTTATGTAAAAGGAAAATGTGCTTTTGTGTGATGTGTTCAGTCACTGTGAAGTGTTTCAGAGGTTTGCTCCCCATCTTTGTAATGCTTGAATGTCCCTGTCTTCATGAGGAAGATTTGTCTTACTTCAGTAGTGTAAAAGTTGAAAAAAACTTTTGTCTGGTAACTCTTTCTTTATCTATTAACCCTTATCTATTTATGCCACCTTCTCAGTGAGAGTGACAACACTATGTGCTCTTAAATAGTTGCCCATCTTCCTGTTACTCTAAAAACATCTGCAATGAGTTCCAGTATGAAGGCCTGACATTTAAATGTAAGGAAAATATAGTCATATTTTTTACAGCCAAATGGAAAGTATTGTACTGCAAAAGTGACTTTTTTACTGATGGACTCCTTACACAAAATTATACTTGCTGGATACTGTAAAAACGTTTACATTATGTGATTATAGTAAGCCTCTTTTACAAGAACATTTAAAAAAAAAAAAACATTGTGCTACTTTAATCACATTGCTTAACTTTAATATTATAATACAAAGTCCACTAGTGTAAGCATACCAAGGTTATCTGGAGTTATCTGCAGCCTGTTAGCACTGTACAGCGTGGATAGTTAATTACCATTTCTGAAATGCTTTCTAGAGAGGGGTCAGAGGAGAACTAGTGCAAGAAGTAAGATGGGGTTAATAGTTATGAAATTCCCAAAAGCCACATAACCTCTGTATACTGTAAAAATTGTGTCACTGTGTCTGCATGTAGTCTTAGCGGCCAGTGATAGTAGCCCAGAGGAGCAGCAGAAACAGGAAGCGAGCCATTGTGACAACATGGAAGGGACTCCTGGACTTTGGGCTCTTGACTACAACAGTCATGTGGCTTAGTATATATACATGGAAGTGCCAGTCTAATGCACTTGCAAACACGCTCAACTCTGAGGGACACACAAGTCAAAAGCAGGTGGGAATTACAATACATTTCAAAACAAATATAAATGTTACAACATTTTCAATGCAGCTTGAAAGTTAACTAGATCATAAATGTTTTTCAGCAAGACGCAATCATGAAGGTGTTCATTGTATTAGCCGTTGCAGCGCTGTCTGGTAAGTTGCAAGCTTTTGGTTTATGACTTGTCTTTACTATATTGGCAAAACTATACAGCATTGCTTCAGCAACTAAAAGCTGTCGAAATTAACTGAATGGCTGAAAACCTGCACTGTTCTCAAGCTGTTCTTGTTTCCATCCAACAGGCTGTCATGCCAACCTTTTCTATGCTGATGCACCCAAGCCGCAGCTTGAAGTGCTGACTGATGCTTTCTGGGATTACATTGCCAAGGCCACCCAAACAGCTGATGACACCCTCCAGATGATCAGGAAATCACAGTTTGGACAGGAAGTCAAGTAAGTTGTGTGACACATGACCATGGTGACTGGGCCTATTAGTGGCATGTATCACATGTTGATTAAAATCAATATGGTATTATAAAAAACCCTTATGGTCCAACCATTACTTTGTCTGTCTTCTAGTGCCCGCCTGGCAGACAGCACTGACATAGCCAGCAAGTATGCAGTCACCCTGCAGGAGCAGCTTCCCCCGGCAGCCCAGGACCTGATGACCAAGATCACAGCAGAGGCTGAGGTGCTGAGAAATGTGCTGACCCAGGAGCTGAGCACTGTCAGGGACAAGCTGGAGCCCTACACCGAGGACATGAAGGCACAGATCCAGCAGAGAGTGGAGCAGCTCAAACAGGAGCTGGCACCATACGCAGACTCCCTGGACTCTGAGGCCCTGAAGACCACCCTGATGCAGAAGAGTGAGGATCTAAAGACCAACTTGGAGCAGAGTGTGAAGGATCTGCAGGCTCAGCTGGGGCCCTACACCGATGACCTGAAGCTGAAGGTGGACCAGCACCTGCAGAACTTCCAAGATAGCGTGGCCCCCATGTCCGAGAAGGTCCAGGTTGAGCTGAGTCAGAGAGCCAATGTGGTGAAACAGATGGTGGCCCCCTACGCTGAGGACCTGAGGGAAAAGCTGGACCCCTACGCTCAGGACCTTCAGGACCAACTCATGTCCCTCTACCAATCCTTTGTTGAAGGCAAATAAGTCAACCTCCACACCTGCTTCATCATTTATCAAGATGCTGGCCTTGTTTGGTCTACCTCTGTTTGAAGCATGAAATATCTGAATTGTACTGTATACCAAATTAAACTAATATTTATTGCTTGACGCAAAGCAAACCATTGCACTTGTCCAAAATGTAAATACTAAGTTTTTATTGTGTGTTGTGAAGTTCGAAGCTGTAACTTTTTTGTAATTTCTGTAAGTTATAGAAAATAAAAAGATGAATCTGGAAAAATATATATTTGTATTTTTTTTCTTCTACAGAATATGAAAATCTACAAGAAATCTAATCACAAGAGATATCTTTTTTTTACAACATCATCTGTTTTATAGCACACATATATAGTGTATTGGCAAGCCATCCTGAAAATACACAGCACTAACAAAGTGGGATTATTATATAAATATATAGAGGGTCTACTATGGTCACAAGCCACAGTGGGAAATGTTCTGCTTTTTTCCTAGGAGGCAATTAGTATTTCTCCCGTGTCTCAACATGTCCTGGCTCCTGTCACAGTTTTGCCTTCTTCTTTATCCAAAGGGCAGACTGTTCTTATTCTGGTACTTGTCAATGCTTGCCATGAAACTGCACCTTCCCGGTGTCAGCACTAAAATCGAGAAATGGCTGTGAGAATGACCAAGAGAGGCCTATACAAGTCAGTTTTGGATTCATCCCATTATATTTCATATAAAACAAAAAGTGGGTTGCTCTAAAAATCTGATGCAATTTTAATTTATTCTATTTTAAAGTGACTTATTTGTTTTGATGGTGCTTTGAAAACCACAGAATTCTTTTTGTCATAAATAACTAAAATTGTGCAACATCTTATTAAATATACAACACAAAGCCTTATCCTCCCTCTATTGACAGTGCCAGCATCCAACGTGGAGGGTCAGAGTCCAATGACAATACTACATTTACACTCACATGCGCACACAACACACACAATGCATATTTTTTCCCTGGTTACATCAAAACAGACACTGCAAAAACTGCACTGAAAAAATGTGTTAGTCATTTTTCAGATATCTATCTCAAGTAAAATTCCTTATTATAAACCTTGTGGGGATATTGAAGAGAGAATACCTTTGTTTTGACAGAGAATAACTTGTTTTTGACTAATTCTTCATAAGGCCGCAGTGAGTAATAATCCATGTATTAATAGGAAAAAGCCTAAATGTGTACTTTTTCTAAACTGTAAGTCCCTAGAGGTCAATCTGCCCTTTTTTAATTGCATCATTTTGAAGTCCTACATTCAGGGAGACACAAACTATTCAAACTACTGCAAAGCTCTGTGTGACTTTACAAATGCTAATCTGATCCCATGTTTTCATGCTCTGGCCTGTTTTACACCTGATTAGCACTTGTGTGGGCACTCAGAAGAACTATTCACACTGCAGTCAAAACAGCCAAAAGGCATCGTTAAGGCCTTGATCCTAACAGCCACTTTTAAAGAAGGCCTAGTGTCCGTTCCATTTAAACTCTACGATGCAGACCGCTGAGAGGAGGGAGGCGTTGTTTGACACACACAAGTTTCTTTGAACAAGACCCATCTTGCTCTAATCACCGTAGTGACAAACAGAGGTTCAGTATTGTTTTGATGTAGATAGGAGGTTGTTACAAGACTGTTGCTGCTGGTTTGATAAGCAGATCGGTGCCAGCGGAGATTAAATGATTGTCTAGTGTCGATGGGTTATGGTAGATGCTCTCAGGCTGTTGTTTGCTCCACCTTGTTGTTCCCTATCAGCTGGTCTGGTTTCATAACAGGATGGTTAAGAGATGTTCTTGGGGAAGTGTATACCTTCAATATATTACAATCTAACAGCCCTATGAAAAAATATGTGAAGCAGCACCATTGTAACGTTAAGCCTGGACCTTCCTCTGGCCCAAATATTTTCAATCTTGCCCAACATTACTGTCTTTAAAAGGCCTGATGGGCCTCACTTTAAAGCTATCATATGAAACTAGATGATCTCAGGAATCCATTTGGTACCAACTAATTGCAATTTTGTCGGGATAGGGGCTAAATAACACTGCATAGTTAGGCTGAATTTAGAGGAACGGGAAAAACTGGCATGGCCATTTTCACAAGGGTCCCTTGACTTCTCACCTCAAGATATCTGCATGAAAATTGATTCTTCTTCTAAAAAATGGCTATTACTGGATAGCTGAGCCCAAACATATTCATACGGATGATGTTAGTCCCCATAGTAGCCATTTTATTGTAGTAAGATAATTTTTGATACTTGACATCACTGTATAAATGTTCTCTATATCTATATCTATATCTGTATTAGTGTCTGTGTCCAAACTGGCAGCGACAGATGCTGCCCACCAAGAGCACAGGTCTGTCCGAGGTTTGTGCCTTAAGGAAGTTTTTCTCGACACTGTTGCACCAAATGCTTGGTTGTGGGAAATTGTTGGGTCTGTGTAAATTATAGAGTGTGGTCTAGTCCTACTCTAGCTGTAAAGTGGCTTGAGATAACTCTTGTTATGATTTTATACTATAAATAAAATTGAATTGAATTGAGTCCTATTGTTTATCATCACAATGCTATTGGATAGTAAATGTGTTTATGTGTTAATGTGTTTAGGTCCAGTCATCTGGCAATTAAATCACACAACCTGCAGACTTTACTTAAAGCTCATCTCTTTGTTGTATTGGACTGGTATTTGTCTAAATTCAAGTAAGTAAAATTGCTTAAATATTGTTTGTGTTATTATTACAAAATCTAGAACGTATACAATACATTTATCAAATTGTTTTTTTTAACTTGTTATGTCTGTGTTGCAATTCTACAAATCTCGGTGAGATTGTTACTCAAAATAGCAAGTGCACCTTACAAAACATGGGGGCATTGCACTTGTCACATGTTCACATATGGGAAAAAAATACTAAAATAAATATAATATCTTTGATAATTCACTATAACTAAGTTCTAAATGTGTTTTTGTTTTCTGTCATGATTGGAGTTCAAACCAGAATTAATCAAATTAATAAATAATTTCTGATTGCAATATTTGAAACTCTATCTGTAGCAGTATTTGTATCTTATCAGTTGAAAAAATACAGTACAGGCCAAAAGTTTGGACACACCTTTACATTCAATACGTTTCCTTTATTTTCATGACTATTTACATTGTAGATTCTCACTGAAGGCATCAAAACTATGAATGAACACGTGAAATTATGTACTTAACAAAAAAGTGTGAAATAACTGAAAACATGTCTTATATTCTAGTTTCTTCAAAGTAGCCACCCTTTGCTCTGATTACTGCTTTGCACACTCTTGGCATTCTCTTGATGAGCTTCAAGAGGTAGTCACCTGAAATGGTTTTCCAACAGTCTTGAAGGAGTTCCCCTGAGATGCTTAGCACTTGTTGGCCCTTTTGCCTTCACTCTGCGGTCCAGCTCACCCCAAACCATCTCGATTGGGTTCAGGTGCAGTGACTGTGGAGGCCAGGTCGTCTGGCGCAGCACTCCATCACTCTCCTTCTTGGTCAAATAGCCCTTACACAGCCTGGAGGTGTGTTTGGGGTCATTGTCCTGTAGAAAAATAAATGATGGTCCAACTAAACGCAAACCGGATGGGATGGCATGTCGCTACAGGATACTGTGGTAGCCATGCTGGTTCAGTATGCCTTCAATTTTGAATAAATCCCCAACAGTGTCACCAGCAAAGCACCCCCACACCATCACACCTCCTCCTCCATGCTTCACGGTGGGAACTAGGCATGTAGAATCCATCCGTTCACCTTTTCTGCGTCGCACTACGACACGGCGGTTGGAACCAAAGATCTCAAATTTGGACTCAGACCAAAGCACAGATTTCCACAGGTCTAATGTCCATTCCTTGTGTTTCTTGACCCAAACAAATCTCTTCTGCATGTTGCCTCTCCTTAGCAGTGGTTTCCTAGCAGCTATTTGACCATGAAGGCCTGATTCGCGCAGTCTCCTCTTAACAGTTGTTCTAGAGATGTGTCTGCTGCTAGAACTCTGTGTGGCATTCATCTGGTCTCTAATCTGAGCTGCGATTTCTGAGGCTAGTGACTCGGATGAACTTATCCTCAGCAGCAGAGGTGACTCTTGGTCTTCCTTTCCTGGGGCGGTCCTCATGTGAGCCAGTTTCGTTGTAGCGCTTGATGGTTTTTGTGACTGCAATTGGGGACACATTCACAGTTTTTCGCAATTTTCCGGACTGACTGACCTTCATTTGTTAAAGTAATGATGGCCACTCGTTTCTCTTTACTTAGCTGATTGGTTCTTGCCATAATATGAATTTTAACAGTTGTCCAATAGGGCTGTCGGCTGTGTATCAACCTGACTTCTGCACAACACAGCTGATGGTCCCAACCCCCATTAATAAGGGAAAAAATTCCACTAATTAACCCTGACAAGGCACACCTGTGAAGTGAAAACCATTTCAGGTGACTACCTCATGAAGCTCATTGAGAGAACACCAAGGGTTTGCAGTGCTATCAAAAAAGCAAAGGGTGGCTACTTTGAGGAATCTAAAATATAAGACATGTTTTCAGTTATTTCACACTTTTACATAATTCCACATGTGTTCATTCATAGTTTTGATGCCTTCATTGAGAATCTCAAATGTAAATAGTCATGAAAATACAGAAAACGCATTGAATGAGAAGGTGTGTCCAAACTTTTGGCCTGTACTGTATATTGAACTGATCCTGAGCTTTTTTCTGGGCTTTGTTTAATTGTCTAAATAGCTGCATGTTGCATGCAGAAACTCTTTCTGAAATGTTTTATGGGGGTATGCTTCCTGCATTGCTTGCTACATTCTCCCCTGGATGTAGGGATGTAAATTGTCTGGGGTGATGCATGATTCGTTTTAGTATGCTAATTGGAGAGCATAATAGGTTAGCCAGACAGTATTAGGTGAATTTCCTGGAATGTGTAAATAGGATGAGGATACATTTTCATTGGATTTATTTCACCTGGAAAATATCTAGCTCTATATCTAATCCTTTAGTTTATCTACTGCAACATAAGACTCACATGTATTATTTATACATATTTATTTTACTTTTTCCGTTTCAGAATGCCACCAGCAAAGAGAGGTCTTCTATACCGTGTGCAGGATGTGATTGAAGCCATCCAGAATGGTGAGAGGGATTTGGAGATGGAATTAGACGACACTAATGCAAGTGATGAAGAGGCAGATGAACATGCCGGTGAAGTGGATAAAGAGAACCAACAACCCACTGACTGCCCAGCCGGTGATCATGTGGACATCGAGCCACAACCAAACAAACTTGCAGCTAAATACAAGTTTCGCACGAAATCCTGCCACTGGTACATCTACATTTCCTGGCACACCATTATCCTCGCTGTGATCGCCTTCCTCCTCTGCAAAGCTCTCAATATTTCTAGGAAAGAGATACTTAACAGGATACAGTTTCAGGCACAGCTAGCATCCTTTCTCATCCTGGTCAGAATGCATTTCTGCTAGTTATCGTTTTTAATATTTTTAATATCTCACAATTTATAATAGTTTTGACTTGTATCTTAATGTATTTTTGACATTTATCTTAATTGATTGTGTTCTAATCCAATTCAGGTAAACGCAACTCTCAACACACCAAAGAGAAGTCGACCATCTTTAGCCATTGGGAGTCCAGTAACACAGATGGTGACACAAGGAGTCCTTTGAAGGCTCAGAAGAGACCATTCTAATGCGATGGGAGTACACCACATGGGGTGACAGCCAAGAGGTAATTTGTACACCCCCACAGGATGTACGGAAGGACCTAATTGCACATTTCCCTGTGACGACAAAGAGAGGACGCTGCCGACTCTGCAATAAAGGATACACCAACACTCTATACAGCAAGTATAATGTTCGTCTTTGCTTTTCAGAGAAAGTTTTGGGGACTATCATTGAAAATGAACATGGCTGAACACTGGGATGAAGATGAAATTCAGTTTTTGTAAATACAATTGTATCCTGTTTTATTAAAATTAATAAATGACTATCGATAAAAAAATATTACTGTTGTTTGATTACTATTCATGATATGTACTGTAAATAAGCAATGAACCCTGCAAATGAACCCTTAGTTGTTCTGTATATTTGTTCAGAAACTGAGCTTAAATACAGAAATTCTGCTCCCAACTAGGGCTGGCAATGCTGCAAATACCTCAAAACAGAAACCCCTGCGGCAACTGCACCTTCGCAAATTGATCCCAGTGCCGGTTCTTGGTGTATTGGGCCAAGCAGGTTGCCATGCTCTTGCAATGTGTGTGCTCTCTGGCCTGCTCTTTATATTTCACCGCATTGGATGCCTTTTGTGTAGTTTTTGGGCCTAAACGAAATGGCACAGTCGCGGTTGGCCTTTCGAATGCAGTAGGCGTGAAGGCACAAAGGAATGGTCAAGCCAAAATGCGCCAAATGCAAAACGTGCCAGCAAATGAAGCCAAATTGGGTGCCCCACCGTTCCGCTACGAACGCCAGGCATCCCAGGTTTCGACAGACTTTGTGTTCCCTGCCGCACTTCAACCGGTTTTTCAGCAATTTTGGTCAGTCGGGCAGCTTTTTACAGTAACAAAGCTGTTTTGCACTGAGGCTCCCGAACCATTTTCCCACTGAACATCCCTCCTGGCCTGCAGTCCCCGAAACCCCGCAGCTGCTCGGGAGAAGCAAAATGCCCACAGCCCCGTGCCGCAAAGCTCCCAAAGCCGCAGCCAAAGTCGGCCACCAACGCCCGCCCGCAAACCCAGCCTGCCTGCCCGTCTCTATAACACGCCTGACAGGCTCTCTGTGCCTACTCCCACGGCCGGCGGCTGTTTCATGACGCGACCATTAAGTGCCATGGAGCAGCCAGAGTAACCCATGGTTACCAAACCGTGTTGCACCCATCATCTTCAGCATTAGACAACATTAAAGTACTGTTTACATATTAATGCATCAATAACAATGGTCCAGTAATATTATGATATAACACTGACATGGCCCATTCTGATAAAGGAATACTTTGAGTACATTTTGTTGTTGTTTGTTTGATAATACTTTTGTACTTTTACTAAAGAGAAATTTTGAATGCAGGACTTTAATTTGTTTTTGAGTATTTCTTTAGTGGGGTATCACTACTTTTACTTTCGTAAATGATTTATAATACTTCCACCACTGTGAAATGCACCATGCAACACTGGGATGACTGTGTTTCCTGTGCCAATAGAAGAGGCTACACTGCCACCCAGTGATGAAACTGTGACATAGCAGTTTAAGGGCTTGAGTGTGAATAAAACAGGATGAGGTTCAACTGCCACTTATTGTGACTAGAATTTAGGTGCTTTGAAGTATTCTGTATTGTGACCATTCAAGCTCACTCCAACCACTTGGCCATCTTGTTTCAAATATGCTTAATGTTATGGTATGGTATGGTACTATATTGATGATAAGCTGTGTCGACAAATCATACATGATGAGACCAGGAAGATAGATTATATAATAATAGTTAATGTTTTACTCTGGGTTAATACTCTATGACTACTCATGTTGGTGTATATGCATAAATAATCACTCACTGTATAAAAGTGAGAATATTAAAACAAATTATAACATTTTAAGATTTCAGATTTTTTTCCTGAACATTCCTATGGTAAGATAATTCTTTATTAGCTGTCATTTACTTTCATCTTGGTACCAAAGAAAAGTATTCCCTGAGCCTTAAAGTGATGGTTCGGAGTAATTCACCCTAGGGTCCTTTGCACCATGACCTTGAGCCAAACACCCCCCCAGAAGCTTTTTTCCCCCGGGGTCTAACATTGGGAGAGTTAGCTAGAGTAGCGTTATCAGCTGAATAGCTTAGCGCAGGGGCTAATGGACCCACATTTGTATCTTGTAAGTTACCCCACTAATAATGCCCGAAATGATACCAAACGCGTCTACTAGTAGTACAAATATTATATTTCATAAAACGATGGGTTGGAAAGTTTGTAAGTACACCAGAAGTTTATGAACACTTGCGCTCGCTCTTCGCTCTCTGCTGCTGCTGCTGCTACCTGCGGTAGCGAGTGCTTAAGTTAGTCGTACAAATTACCAACACCGAAAGAGTTACAACAAAAATATTTATTAATTCAATGATTAAATAAGGTAATGTCTCCAAACTTACCTCAATTATTACTTGTCTCCTGCTAGTTATACTACAGCACTTACTTTAAAAAAAAAAAAGTTAAATTAATAAATATTTTTGTTGCATCTCTTTTCGGTTGTTGTAATTTGTAGACGGCCCTAAGCACTTTTACAGCAGCAACAACAGCAGAGAGCAGAAGCCAGCAGGCAAGTGTTATTTACATAAACTTCTGGTACTTCTACAAACTTTCCAATCCATCGTTTTATGAGAGCACAACCTATTTGTACTACTTGTAGACGCGTGGTATCATTTCGGGCATTATTAGTGGGGAAAATTTCGATGATGGCAAAACGTGGGTCCGTTAGCCCCTGCGCTAAGCTATTCAGCTGATAACGCTACTCTATGCTAACGCTCCCAATGTTCGACCCAGGTGAAAAAAGCTTCTGGGGGGGTGTTTGGCTCGAGGTCATGGTGCAAAGGAACCTAGGGTGAATTACTCCGAACCATCACTTTAAACTACTGTGATTTAGATATAAAGAATACAGAGATAATTTTAATGTAATGTTAATCATTCATTTAGCTGATTTATTGCCCTGTTGTTGATTGAGAGAGAAACATTAAACTAAATTTATTTAGTTTATTTAAAATTGCTCTTAATGTTATGGTTGACTGTTTCCTGTTTTCAAGGAATAAAGGTGCTTTACTTCAATTCAAAATGTCTTAATTTGAAGTTTCTTAAACAATGGCACTACAGTTTGTAAAAGGCATACTAATAGGTTTTTATGATATTGCTCAAGGTCAAATGATTAAATGTACAAAAGGAGTGTACATGTGTGGTAAACACGGTATATCTGCATTCCAAGCAGAGAGATGCCTGTCGACACGAGCTCCTGTCTCAGAAAGTGTTTGATGTTTGCACAGATGAATGCAAGCAAAAGAATAAGGAACCAATAATCATGTTTATGTAATATTCATGTATCCTGACACACCTTTCTACACTGTAAACCCAGATTTAGTTGTAATTAAACTTTTTAGTGGTCACTACTTATTCTTTCATGTTTGTTAAAAAACATATTCATTACTAAATCACATTAGTTGTTTGTAATAATCAGCTTAAGTATGTAGTGCACAGATGATATTAAAGTGCCGATATTATGCTCATTTTCAGGTTTATAATTGTATTTTGAGGTTGTACCAGAATAGATTTACATGGTTTCATTTTCAAAAAACACCATATTTTTGTTGTACTGCACATTGCTGCAGCTCCTCTTTTCACCCTGTGTGTTCAGGTCTCTGTTTTAGCTACAGAGTGAGACATCTCACTTCTGTACCATCTTTGTTGGGAGTTGCACATGCGCAGTAGCTAGGTAAGGATCACATCAGCCAACTAGCTGTTTCTCTAACTTCAGTCAGTACAAGGCAGGATTAGCCGGGAGACTTCTTCTAAACGAGGGCGCACTTCCAACTTTGCATGGAATACCTGCAGAACAGGGACATGTAACTAGTTCTTTTGTAGATTATGGTGAACTTGTGTGTGTTGTAGCAGTGTTTTGCCATTGAGAACGAGGGGGGTAACCGCTAGCATGCTAGCGCTAGAAAAAGTATGACTTTTAAAAAAAAGTTTGACATACTGTGCTATAGTATGATTTTTTTTTTTTTTTCGATATACTATACTATGACTTTTTTGGCATTCTATACTTTGATGTTTTTCACTCTTTTCAACATACTGTACTATACTATGACTTTTTTCGACATACTATACTATGACTTTTTTTCGATATACTATGTTATGACTTTTTTCGATATGCAATTCTATGACTTTTTTTATCACTTTTTTCGACATACTATACTACGACTTTTTTCGATATGTGATGCTATAACTTTTTAATGGCTTTTTTCGACATTCTATGCTATGATTGTTTTAAACGTTTTCTATTTGGGATCACAGTGGCTCAGTGGTTAACACAACTCCAAATTGCACCAGCAAGTAGGAACTGCACAATCTCACCCAGATTTGATTCCCAGTATGACTTTTTTCGACATACTATACCATCACTTTTTTCATCACTTTTTCGACATACTATACTATTATATGACTATTTTTGACATACTATACTGTGACTTTTTTCACTTTTTTCGACATAGTATGACTTTTTCGATATACAATGCATTATTTTATGCTTTAAGTGTTTTCAACACTTTCTATTTGGTACCACAGTGGCTCATTAGTTAACACCGCTGCAAACAGGAAATGTGAGTAGGAATTGCAGACTCTGATCCAGGTTCGATTCCCAGCATGACTTTTTCGACATACTATACTATGACTTTTTAATGGCTTTTTTCCTCATATTATGCTATGACCTTTCTCAACCTACTATACTATTACTTTTTATCACTTTTTTGACATACTATACTATGAATTATTTATCACTTTTTTCTACATACTATACTATGACCTTTTTCAACATACTATACTATGACTTTTTATCACTTTTTTCGACATACTATACTATGACCTTTTTTGACATACTATACTATGACTTTTTATCACTTTTTTCAACATACTATACTATGACTTTTTATCACTTTTTTCAACATACTATACTATGACTTTTTATCACTTTTTTCGACATACTATGACTTTTTTCGATATACCTTGCTATGACTTTTTAATGGCTTTTTTCGTCATAATATACTATGACTTTTTTATAATTTTTTTCGACATACTATACAATTACTTTTTCGATATACCTTACTATGACTTTTTAATGTTTTTTTCGTCATACTATACAATTACTTTTGAATTTTCTATCAACTTTTTCAACATAGTATATCACCTATGATGACCTACTATGAACTCTATCATCACTTTTGACCGCTATACTATTGAGTTTTTATCCCTTTAGACATACTATCATGGATGACCTTTTCAATACTAATACTACAACTTAATCACTTTTTTCGACATTCTATAAAACTTTTTTCTTTTTTTTTTTACGATAATACTATACCTTTTTGTCACTTTCTCGAACATACTATATATGACGTTTTTATCCACTTTTTCGACATACTATCGTTGACCTTTTCTTACCATACTTTTATCACTTTTTTCTGACCATTCTACACTACCTTTTTTAATGGCACTTTTATGGTTTTCCTACTATACTATGACTTTTTTTGTCACTTTTCTCGACATACTATATTATGACTTTTTTAATCACTTTTTCCGACATACTATACTACGACTTTTTATCACTTTTTTTCGACATACTATACTGTGACCTTTTTCGACATACTATACTATGACTTTTTTAATCACTTTTTCCGACATACTATACTATGACTTATTATCACTTTTCTTCGACATACTATACTGTGACCTTTTCCGACATACTATACTATGACTTTATCACTTTTTTTCGACATTCTATACTATGACTTTTTTCGACAAACTATACTATGACTTTTCTATCAACTTTTTCAACATAGAATTATATGACCTTTTTCGACATACTATACTATGACTTTTTAATGGCTTTTTTTGTCATACTATACTATGACTTTTTTTATCACTTTTTTTGGACAAACTATACTGTGACATTTTTCGACATACTATGCTATGACTTTTTTCGACATACTATACTATGACTTTTCTATCAACTTTTTCAACATAGAATTCTATGACCTTTTTTTGACATACTATACTATGACTTTTTAATGGCTTTTTTCAGCATACTATACTATGACCTTTTTATCACGTTTTCCGACATACTATACTAATACTTTTTTTCGATATACTGTACCTTACTATAACTTTTTAATGGCTTTTCTCGACATACTATATTATGACCATTTTTGACATACTATACTATGACTTTTTAATGGCTTTTTTTGTCATACTATACTATGACCTATACTTTTACTTTTTATCACTTTTTTTGACATACTATACTATGACTTTTTATCACTTTTTTCGACATACTATACTATTATATGACTATTTTTGACATACTATACTGTGACTTTTTTCACTTTTTTCGACATAGTATGACTTTTTCGATATACAATGCATTATTCTATGCTTTAAGTGTTTTCAACACTTTCGATTTGGTACCACAGTGGCTCATTAGTTAACACCGCTGCAAACAGGAAATGTGAGTAGGAACTGCAGACTTTGATCCAGGTTCGATTCCCAGCATGACTTTTTCGACATACTATACTATGACTTTTTAATTGCTTTTTTCCTCATATTATGCTATGACCTTTCTCAACCTACTATACTATTACTTTTTATCACTTTTTTGACATACTATACTATGAATTATTTATCACTTTTTTCTACATACTATACTATGACCTTTTTCGACATACTATACTATGACTTTTTAATGGCTTTTTTTGTCATACTATACTATGACCTTTTTTGACGTACTATACTATTACTTTTTATCACTTTTTTTGACATACTATACTATGACTTTTTATCACTTTTTTCGACATACTATACTATGATTTTTTTAATCACTTTTTCCGACATACTATACTATGACTTTTTATCACTTTTTTTCAACATACTATACTGTGACTTTTTTTATCACTTTTTTCGACAACTATACTGTGACTTTATCACTTTTTTTCGACATACTATACTATGACTTTTCTATCAACTTTTTCAACATAGAATTCTATGACCTTTTTCGACATACTATACTATGACTTTTTAACGACTTTTTTCAACATACTATACTCTGACCTTTTTATCACTTTTTTCAACGTACTATACTATGACTTTTTATCACTTATTTTGACATACTATACTATGACTTTTTATCACTTATTTCAACGTACTATACTATGACTTTTTATCACTTATTTTGACATACTATACTCTGACTTTTTATCACTTTTTTCGACGTACTATACTATGACTTTTTTATCACTTATTTTGAAATAATATACTATAACCTTTTTCGACCTACTATACTATGGCTTTTTTATCACGTTTTCCAAAATTCTATACTAATACCTTTTTCGATATACCTTACCATGACTTTTTAATGGCTTTTTTTCAACATACTATACTATGACTTTTCTATACATTTTTTTGACATACTATACTATGACCATTTTCGACATACTATACTATGACTTTTTAATGGCTTTTTTCGTCATACTATACTATGACTTTTTATCACTTTTTTCGACATACTATACTATGACTTTTTTAATCACCTTTTCTGACATACTATACTATGACTGTTTATCACTTTTTTCCACATACTATACTGTGACCTTTTTTGACATTTTATTACTTTTTTTCGACATAAAATACTATGACTTTTCTATCAACTTTTTTTGTCATACTATACTATGACCATTTTCGACATACTGTACTATGACTTTTTAATGGCTTTTTTCAACAGACTATACTATGACTTTTTATCACTTTCTTTCAACATACTATACTGTGACCTTTTTCGACATACTATACTATGACTTTATCACTTTATTTCAACATTCTATACTGACTTTTTTCTTACTTTTTTCGACATACTATACTATGACTTTTTAATGGCTTTTTTGTCATACTATACTATGACCTTTTTCAACCTACTATACTATTACTTTTCTATCACTTTTTTCAACATACTATACTATGACCTTTTTAATCACGTTTTCCGACATACTATACTAATACTTTTTTTGATATACTGTTCCTTACTATAACTTTTTAATGGCTTTTTTCGTCATACTATACTATGACTTTTTTTGTCACTTTTCTCGACGTACTATACTATGATTTTTGTATCACTTTTTTTGACATACTATACTATGAATTTTTATCACATACTATACTATGACTTTTTATCACTTTTTTCAACATACTATACTATGACTTTTTGTCACTTTTTTCAACATACTATACTATGACTTTTTTAATCACCTTTTCTGACATACTATACTGTGACCTTTTTCGACATACTATGCTATGACTTTTTTCGACATACTATACTATGACTTTTCTATCAACTTTTTCAACATAGAATTATATGACCTTTTTCGACATACTATACTATGACTTTTTAATGGCTTTTTTTGTCATACTATACTCTGACTTTTTATCACTTTTTTCGACGTACTATACTATGATTTTTTTTATCACTTTTTTTGTCATACTATACTATGACCTTTTTCAACCTACTATACTATTACTTTTCTATTAACTTTTTCAACATACTATACTATGACCTTTTTCGACATACTATATTATGTACTTTTTATCACTTTTTTCAACATACTATACTATGACTTTTCTATCACTTTTTTTGACATACTATACTATCACTTTTTTAATCACTTTTTCCGACATACTATACTATGACCTTTTTATCACTTTTTTCAACATACAATACTATGACTTTTTTATCACATTTTCCGAAATACTATACTAATACTTTTTTCGATATACCTTACTATGACTTTTTAATGGCTTTTTTGTCATACTATACTATGACCTTTTTCAACCTACTATACTATTACTTTTCTATCACTTTTTTGACATACTATACTATGACTTTTTTAATCACTTTTTCCGACATACTATACTATGACTTTTTATCACTTTTTTCAACATACTATACTATGACTTTTTTATCACGTTTTCCGAAATACTATACTAATGGCTTTTTTTGTCATACTATACTATGACCTTTTTCAACATACTATATTATTACTTTTCTATCAACTTTTTCAAGATACTATACTATGACCTTTTTTTTCGACATACTATATTATGTACTTTTCTATCAACTTTTTCAACATACTATACTATGACCTTTTTCGACATACTATATTATGTACTTTTTATCACTTTTTTCAACATACTATACTATGACTTTTCTATCACTTTTTTGACATACTATACTATGACTTTTTTAATCACTTTTTCCGACATACTATACTATGACCTTTTTATCACTTTTTTCAACATACAATACTGACTTTTTTATCACGTTTTCCGAAATACTATACTAATACTTTTTTCGATATACCTTACTATAACTTTTTAATGGCTTTTTTTCAACATACTATACTATGACTTTTCTATCAATTTTTTTGACATAATATACTATGACCATTTTCGACATACTATACTATGACCTTTTTATCACTTTTTTCAACATACAATACTATGACTTTTTTATCACGTTTTCCGAAATACTATACTAATACTTTTTTCGATACACCTTACTATGACTTTTTAATGGCTTTTTTGTCATACTATACTATGACCCTTTTCAACATACTATACTATTACTTTTCTATCAACTTTTTCGACATACTATACTAACTACTTTTTGACATACTATATTATGTACTTTTTATCACTTTTTTCAACATACTATACTATGACTTTTCTATAAATTTTTTTGACATAATATACTATGACCTTTTTCGACCTACTATACTATGACTTTTTTATCACGTTTTCCAAAATACTATACTAATACTTTTTTCGATATACCTTACCATAACTTTTTAATCACTTTTTCCGTCATACTATACTATGACTTTTTATCACTTTTTTCGACATACTATACTATGACTTTTTTAATCACCTTTTCTGACATACTATACTATGACTTTTTATCACTTTTCTTCGACATACTATACTGTGACCTTTTTCGACATACTATGCTATGACTTTTTTCGACATACTATACTATGACTTTTCTATCATCTTTTTCAACATAGAATTATATGACCTTTTTCGACATACTATATTATGACTTTTTATCACTTTTTTCGACGTACTATACTATGATTTTTTTATCACTTTTTTTGACATACTATACTATGACTTTTTATCACTTTTTTCAACATACTATACTATGACTTTTTATCACTTTTTTCAACATACTATACTATGACTTTTTATCACTTTTTTCAACATACTATACTATGACTTTTTTAATCACCTTTTCTGACATACTATACTGTGACCTTTTTTTTTCGACATACTATCCTGCGACTTTTTTTCGACATACTATACTATGACTTTTTTTATCAACATTTTCAATAGTATTTAATATGACCTTTTTCGACATACTATACTATGACTTTTGTATTTTTTTGTCATAACTATACTCTTACCTTTTTATCACTTTTTACTTATCATACTATGATTTTTTTATCACTTTTTTTGTCATACTATACTATGACCTTTTTCAACCTACTATACTATTACTTTTCTATTAACTTTTTCAACATACTATACTATGACCTTTTTCGACATACTATATTATGTACTTTTTATCACTTTTTTCAACATACTATACTATGACTTTTCTATCACTTTTTTTGACATACTATACTATCACTTTTTTAATCACTTTTTCCGACATACTATACTATGACCTTTTTATCACTTTTTTCAACATACAATACTATGACTTTTTTATCACATTTTCCGAAATACTATACTAATACTTTTTTCGATATACCTTACTATGACTTTTTAATGGCTTTTTTGTCATACTATACTATGACCTTTTTCAACCTACTATACTATTACTTTTCTATCACTTTTTTTGACATACTATACTATGACTTTTTTAATCACTTTTTCCGACATACTATACTATGACCTTTTTATCACTTTTTTCAACATACAATACTATGACTGTTTTATCACGTTTTCCGAAATACTATACTAATGGCTTTTTTTGTCATACTATACTATGACCTTTTTCAACCTACTATATTATTACTTTTCTATCAACTTTTTCAACATACTATACTATGACCTTTTTTTCCGACATACTATATTATGTACTTTTCTATCAACTTTTTCAACATACTATACTATGACCTTTTTCGACATACTATATTATGTACTTTTTATCACTTTTTTCAACATACTATACTATGACTTTTCTATCAATTTTTTTGACATAATATACTATGACCATTTTCGACATACTATACTATGACCTTTTTATCACTTTTTTCAACATACAATACTATGACTTTTTTATCACGTTTTCCGAAATACTATACTAATACTTTTTTCGATACACCTTACTATGACTTTTTAATGGCTTTTTTGTCATACTATACTATGACCCTTTTCAACATACTATACTATTACTTTTCTATCAACTTTTTTGACATACTATACTATGACCTTTTTTGACATACTATATTATGTACTTTTTATCACTTTTTTCAACATACTATACTATGACTTTTCTATAAATTTTTTTGACATAATATACTATGACCTTTTTCGACCTACTATACTATGACTTTTTTTATCACTTCTTTTACACTATACTAATACTTTTTTCTGATACCTTTACCATAACTTTTTAATCATTTTTCCGGCATACTATACTATGACTTTTTATCACTCTTTTTTTCACCTTTTCTGACATACTATACTATGACTTTTTTCACTCTTTCTTACATACTATACTATACTTATGACTTTTAATCCCTTCTTATACTATACTATGACTTTTTATCACTTTTCTTCGACATACTATACTGTGACCTTTTTCGACATACTATGCTATGACTTTTTCGACATACTATACTATGACTTTTCTATCATCTTTTTCAACATAGAATTATATGACCTTTTTCGACATACTATATTATGACTTTTTATCACTTTTTTCGACGTACTATACTATGATTTTTTTATCACTTTTTTTGACATACTATACTATGACTTTTTATCACTTTTTTCAACATACTATACTATGACTTTTTATCACTTTTTTCAACATACTATACTATGACTTTTTTAATCACCTTTTCTGACATACTATACTGTGACCCTTTTTCGGACATACTATCCTATGACTTTTTTCGACATAATTATACTATGACTTTAACAAAATACCTTTTCTATCATCTTTACTATATTTTAATGGCCTTTTTTGTCATACTATACCTGACTTTTTATCACTTTTTTTCGACGCATGATACTATGATTTTTATTTTTGTCATACTATACTATGACCTTTTTCAACCTACTATACTTTTCTATTAACTTTTTTCAACATACTATACTATGACCTTTTTCGACATACTACTATTATGTACTTTTTATCACTTCTTTCAACATACTATACTATGACTTTTCTATCACTTTTTTTGACATACTATACTATCACTTTTTAAATCACTTTCATACCATACTACTATGACCTTTTTTATCACTTTTTTTCAACATACAATACTATGACTTTTTATCACATTTTCCGAAATACTATACTAATACTTTTTTTCGATATACCTTACTATGACTTTTTTATGGCTTTTTTTCATACTATACTATGACCTTTTTTCAACCTACTATACTATTACTTTCTATCACTTTTTTTGACATACTATACTATGACTTTTTTAATCACTTTTCCGACATACTATACTATGACCTTTTTATCACTTTTTTCAACATACAATACTATGACTTTTTTATCACGTTTTCCAAAATACTATACTAATGGCTTTTTTTGTCATACTATACTATGACCTTTTTCAACCTACTATATTATTACTTTTCTATCAACTTTTTCAACATACTATACTATGACCTTTTTTTTCGACATACTATATTATGTAATTTTTCTATCAACTTTTTCAACATACTATACTATGACCTTTTCGACATACTATTATGTAACTTTTTATCACTTCTCTTTTTTCAACATACTATACTATGACTTTTCTATCACTTTTTTGACATACTATACTATGACTTTTTTTATTCACTTTTCCGAAATACTATACTATGACCTTTTTATCACATTTTTCAACATACAATACTGACTTTTTTATCACGTTTTCCGAAATACTATACTAATACTTTTTTCGATATACCTTACTATAACTTTTTAATGGCTTTTTTTCAACATACTATACTATGACTTTTCTATCAATTTTTTTGACATAATATACTATGACCATTTTCGACATACTATACTATGACTTTTTAATGGCTTTTTTCATCATACTATACTATGACTTTTTTCGAAATACTATACTATGACTTTTTTCGACATATTATACTATGACTTTTCTATCAACTTTTTCAACATAGTATACTATGACCTTTTTCGACATAATAAACCATGACTTTTTATCACTTTTTTCGACATACTATGACTTTTTTTTATCACTTTTTTACGACAACTATGCTATGACTTTTTTATCCCTTTTTTGACATAATATACTATGACCTTTTTCGACCTACTATACTGTGACTTTTTTCACGTTTTCCAAAAATACTATACTAATACTTTTTTCGAGCACCTTACCATAACTTTTTAGGATGGCTTTTTTCAACTTACTATACTATGACTTTTCTATCAATTTTTTGACATACCTATACTATGACCATTTGCGACCTACTATACTATGACTTTTATCACTTTTTTCGACATACTATACTGTGACCTTTTTTGACATTTTATTACTTTTTTTCGACATACAATACTATGACTTTTCTATCAACTTTTTTTGTCATACTATACTATGACCATTTTCGACATACTGTACTATGACTTTTTAATGGCTTTTTTCAACATACTATACTATGACTTTTTAATCACTTTCTTTCAACATACTATACTGTGACCTTTTTCGACATACTATACTATGACTTTATCACTTTTTTTCGACATTCTATACTGACTTTTTTCTTACTTTTTTCGACATACTATACTACGACTTTTCTATCAACTTTTTCAACATAGAATTCTATGACCTTTTTCGACATACTATACTATGACTTTTTAATGGGCTTTTTCTAACCTATTATACTATGATCTTTTTAATCACGTTTTCCAACATACTATACTAATAATACTTTTTTGATATAACTGTTCCTTACTATAACTTTTTAATTGTGGCTTTTTCAGTACTATACTATGACTTTTTTTGTCACTTTTTCAACATACTATACTATGACCATTTTTGACATATACTATGACTTTTATGCGTTTTTTTGTCATACTATAATATGACCTTTTTCAACCTACTATATTATTACTTTTCTATCAACTTTTTCAACATACTATACTATGACCTTTTTCGACATACTATATTATGTACTTTTCTATCAACTTTTTCAACATACTATACTATGACCTTTTTCGACATACTATATTATGTACTTTTTATCACTTTTATCAACATACTATACTATGACTTTTTAATGGCTTTTTTCATCACTTTTTTCGAAATACTATACTATGACTTTTTTCAACATACTATACTATGACTTTTCTATCAACTTTTTCAACATACTATACTGTGACCTTTTTCGACATACTATGCTATGACTTTTTTCGACATACTATACTATGACTTTTCTATCAACTTTTTCAACATAGAATTATATGACCTTTTTCGACATACTATACTATGACCTTTTTCGACATACTATGCTATGACTTTTTTCGACATACTATACTATGACTTTTCTATCAACTTTTTCAACATAGAATTATATGACCTTTTTCGACATACTATACTATGACTTTTTATCACTTTTTTTGACATACTATACTATGACTTTTTATCACTTTTTTCAACATACTATACTATGACTTTTTATCACTTTTTTCAACATACTATACTATGACTTTTTATCACTTTTTTCAACATACTATACTATGACTTTTTTAATCAACTTTTCTGACATACTATACTGTGACCTTTTTCGACATACTATGCTATGACTTTTTTCGATACTACTATACTATGACTTTTCTATCAACTTTTTCAACGTTGAATTATATGACCTTTTTCGACATACTATACTATGACTTTTTAATGGCTTTTTTTGTCATACTATACTCTGACTTTTTATCACTTTTTTCGACGTACTATACTATGATTTTTTTTATCACTTTTTTTGTCATACTATACTATGACCTTTTTCAACCTACTATACTATTACTTTTCTATTAACTTTTTCAACATACTATACTATGACCTTTTTCGACATACTATATTATGTACTTTTTATCACTTTTTTCAACATACTATACTATGACTTTTCTATCAATTTTTTTGACATAATATACTATGACCTTTTTCGACCTACTATACTATGACTTTTTTATCACGTTTTCCAAAATACTATACTAATACTTTTTTCGATATACCTTACCATAACCTTTTAATCACTTTTTCCGTCATACTATACTATGACTTTTTATCACTTTTTTCGACATACTATACTATGACTTCTTTAATCACCTTTTCTGACATACTATACTATGACTTTTTATCACTTTTCTTCGACATACTATACTATGACTTTTTTAATCACTTTTTCCGACATACTATACTATGACTTTTTTAATCACTTTTTCCGACATACTATACTATGACTTTTTATCACTTTTCTTCGACATACTATACTGTGACCTTTTTCGACATACTATGCTATGACTTTTATCGACATACTATACTATGACTTTTCTATCAACTTTTTCAACATAGAATTATATGACCTTTTTCGACATACTATACTATGACTTTTTATCACTTTTTTCAACGTACTATACTATGATTTTTTTTATCACTTTTTTTGACATACTGTACTATGACTTTTTAATGGTTTTTTTCAACATACTATACTATGACTTTTTATCACTTTCTTTCAACATACTATACTGTGACCTTTTTCGACATACTATACTATGACTTTATCACTTTATTTCAACATTCTATACTGACTTTTTTCTTACTTTTTTCAACATACTATACTATGACTTTTTAATGGCTGTTTTCAACATACTATACTATGACCTTTTTAATCACGTTTTCCGACATACTATACTAATACTTTTTTTGATATACTGTTCCTTACTATAACTTTTTAATGGCTTTTTTCGTCATACTATACTATGACTTTTTTTTATCACTTTTCTCGACATACTATACTTTGAAAATTTTTGACATATACTATGACTTTTTAATGGCTTTTTTCGTCATACTATACTATGACCTTTTTCAACCTACTATACTATTACTTTTCTATCAACTTTTTCAACATACTATACTATGACCTTTTTCGACATACTATACTATGACTTTTTATCACTTTTTTCGACGTACTATACTATGATTTTTTTCATCACTTTTTTTGACATACTATACTATGACTTTTTATCACTTTTTTCAACATACTATACTATGACTTTTTATCACTTTTTTCAACATACTATACTATGACTTTTTTAATCACCTTTTCTGACATACTATACTGTGACCTTTTTCGACATACTATGCTATGACTTTTTTCGACATACTATACTATGACTTTTCTATCAACTTTTTCAACATAGAATTATATGACCTTTTTCGACATACTATACTATGACTTTTTCATGGCTTTTTTTGTCATACTATACTCTGACTTTTTATCACTTTTTTCGACGTACTATACTATGATTTTTTTATCACTTTTTTTGTCATACTATACTATGACCTTTTTCAACCTACTATACTATTACTTTTCTATTAACTTTTTCAACATACTATACTATGACCTTTTTCGACATACTATATTATGTACTTTTTATCACTTTTTTCAACATACTATACTATGACTTTTCTATCACTTTTTTTGACATACTATACTATCACTTTTTTAATCACTTTTTCCGACATACTATACTATGACCTTTTTATCACTTTTTTCAACATACAATACTATGACTTTTTTATCACATTTTCCGAAATACTATACTAATACTTTTTTTCGAGTATACCTTACTATGACTTTTTTATGGCTTTTTTGGCCATACTATACTATGACCTTTTTTCAACCTACTATATACTATTACTTTTCTATCACTTTTTTTGACATACTATACTATGACTTTTTAACCACTTTTTCCGGACATACTATACTATGACCTTTTTATCACTTTTTTTCAACATACAATACTATGACTTTTTATCACGTTTTCCCCAAATAATTATACTACGGCTTTTTTTGTCATACTATACTCATGACCTTTTTCAACCTACTATATTATTACTTTCTATCAATTTTTTCAACATACTATACTATGACCTTTTTTCTAAAGCATACTATATATACTTTTTTTTCTATCAACCTTTTTCAACATATCTATACTATGACCTTTTTCGCAAACACATTATTATGTACTTTTATCACTCTTTTTCAACATACTTATACTCATGACCTTTTTATCACCTTTTTCAACATACAATATCACTTTTTTATCACTGCTTTCCCAAATACCTAATACCTTTTTCTGCTATCACTTACTATAACTTTTTTAATGGCGTTTTTTCAACATACTATACTACGACTTTTCTATCAATTTTTGACACAATATACTATGACCATTTTCGACATAATATACTATGACTTTTTAATGGCTTTTTTTCATCATAATATACTATGACTTTTTTTCAAATACTATACTATGACTTTTTTCCGACATATTATACTATGACTTTTCTATCAACTTTTTTCAACATAGTATACTATGACCTTTTTCGACATAATAAACCTTTTTTTTTATAATATACTATGACCTTTTTTCGACCCACTATACTTACTTAAGGACTTTTTATCACATTTTCCAAAAATACTATACTAATACTTTTTCGGCATACCTTACCATAACTTTTATTTTTTTTCAACATACTATACTATGACTTTTCTATCAATTTTTGACATACTATACTATGACCATTTTCGACCTACTATACGCACTTTTTATCACTTTTTCGGACATACTATACTGTGACCTTTTTGACATTTTATTACTTTTTTTTTCGCACATACAATACTATGACTTTTCTATCAACTTTTTTGTCATACTATACTATGACCATTTTCGACATAATTACATATGACTTTTTAATGGCTTTTTTTCAACATACTATACTATGACTTTTTAATCACTTTCCTTCAACATACTATACTGTGACCTTTTTCGACATACCATACTATGACTCTTTATCACTTTTTTTCGACATTCTATACCGACTTTTTTCTTACTTTTTCGCACATACTAATTTACTACCAATTCTTTCTATCAACTTTTTCAACATAGAATTCTATGACCTTTTTCGACATACTATAACTATGACTTTTTAATGGGCTTTTTCAACCTATTATAATATGATCTTTTTAATCCGCTTTTCCAACATACTAACTAATACTTTTTTGATATAATTGTTCCTTACTATAACTTTTATCGGTTTTTTCGTCATACTATACTATGACTTTTTTGTCACTTTTCTCAACATACTATACTATGACCATTTTGACATATACTATGACTTTTTATTGTTTTTTGTCATACTATAATATGACCTTTTTCAAACTACTATATTATTACTTTTCTATCAACTTTTTCAACATACTATACTATGACCTTTTTCGACATACTATATTATGTACTTTTCTATCAACTTTTTCAACATACTATACTATGACCTTTTTCGACATACTATATTATGTACTTTTTATCACGTTTTCCGAAATACTATACTAATACTTTTTTCGATCTACCTTACTATAACTTTTTAATGGCTTTTTTTCAACATACTATACTATGACTTTTCTATCAATTTTTTTGACATACTATACTATGACCATTTTCGACATACTATACTATGACTTTTTAATGGCTTTTTTCATCACTTTTTTCGAAATACTATACTATGACTTTTTTCAACATACTATACTATGACTTTTCTATCAACTTTTTCAACATAGTATACTATGACCTTTTTCGACATAATATACCATGACCTTTTATCACTTTTTCAATATACTATGACTTATTTATCACTTTTTTGACATACTATCTCTTTCATCACTTTATTCAACATACTATACTATGACTTTTTATCACTTTTTCCGACATACTATACAGTGACCTTTTTTGACATTTTTATTACTTCTTAACAACATACTCTACGATGACTTTTTATCACTTTTTTCATCATTCTATACTATTACTTTTTTAATCACTTTTTCCGACATACTATACTGACTTTTTTATCACGTTTTCCGAAATACTATACTAATACTTTTTTCGATATACCTTACTATAACTTTTTAATGGCTTTTTTTCAACATACTATACTATGACTTTTCTATCAATTTTTTTGACATACTATACTATGACCATTTTCGACATAATATACTATGACTTTTTAATGGCTTTTTTCATCATACTATACTATGACTTTTTTCATCACTTTTTTCGAAATACTATACTATGACTTTTTTCAACATACTATACTATGACTTTTCTATCAACTTTTTCAACATAGTATACTATGACCTTTTTCGACATAATAAACCATGACTTTTTATCACTTTTTCGACATACTATGACTTTTTTATCACTTTTTTTGACATACTATGCTATGACTTTTTTATCACTTTTTTCGACATAATATACTATGACCTTTTTCGACCTACTATACTATGACTTTTTTATCACATTTTCCAAAATACTATACTAATACTTTTTTCGATATACCTTACCATAACTTTTTACTGGCTTTTTTTCAACATACTATACTATGACTTTTCTATCAATTTTTTTGACATACTATACTATGACCATTTTCGACCTACTATACTATGACTTTTTATCACTTTTTTCGACATACTATACTGTGACCTTTTTTGACATTTTATTACTTTTTTTCGACATACAATACTATGACTTTTCTATCAACTTTTTTTGTCATACTATACTATGACCATTTTCGACATACTGTACGATGACTTTTTAATGGCTTTTTTCAACATACTATACTATGACTTTTTAATCACTTTCTTTCAACATACTATACTGTGACCTTTTTCGACATACTATACTATGACTTTATCACTTTTTTTCGACATTCTATACTGACTTTTTTCTTACTTTTTTCGACATACTATACTACGACTTTTCTATCAACTTTTTCAACATAGAATTCTATGACCTTTTTCGACATACTATACTATGACTTTTTAATGGCTTTTTTCAACCTATTATACTATGATCTTTTTAATCACGTTTTCCAACATACTATACTAATACTTTTTTTGATATACTGTTCCTTACTATAACTTTTTAATGGCTTTTTTCGTCATACTATACTATGACTTTTTTTGTCACTTTTCTCAACATACTATACTATGACCATTTTTGACATATACTATGACTTTTTAATGGCTTTTTTTGTCATACTATAATATGACCTTTTTCAACCTACTATATTATTACTTTTCTATCAACTTTTTCAACATACTATACTATGACCTTTTTCGACATACTATATTATGTACTTTTCTATCAACTTTTTCAACATACTATACTATGACCTTTTTCGACATACTATATTATGTACTTTTTATCACGTTTTCCGAAATACTATACTAATACTTTTTTCGATATACCTTACTATAACTTTTTAATGGCTTTTTTTCAACATACTATACTATGACTTTTCTATCAATTTTTTTGACATACTATACTATGACCATTTTCGACATACTATACTATGACTTTTTAATGGCTTTTTTCATCACTTTTTTCGAAATACTATACTATGACTTTTTTCAACATACTATACTATGACTTTTCTATCAACTTTTTCAACATAGTATACTATGACCTTTTTCGACATAATATACCATGACCTTTTATCACTTTTTCAACATACTATGACTTATTTATCACTTTTTTTGACATACTATGCTATGACTTTTTTATCACTTTATTCAACATACTATACTATGACTTTTTATCACTTTTTTCGACATACTATACAGTGACCTTTTTTGACATTTTTATTACTTCTTAACAACATACTCTACGATGACTTTTTATCACTTTTTTCATCATTCTATACTATTACTTTTTTAATCACTTTTTCCGACATACTATACTGACTTTTTTATCACGTTTTCCGAAATACTATACTAATACTTTTTTCGATATACCTTACTATAACTTTTTAATGGCTTTTTTTCAACATACTATACTATGACTTTTCTATCAATTTTTTTGACATACTATACTATGACCATTTTTCGACATAATATACTATGACTTTTTAATGGCTTTTTTCATCATACTATACTATGACTTTTTTCATCACTTTTTTCGAAATACTATACTATGACTTTTTTCAACATACTATACTATGACTTTTCTATCAACTTTTTCAACATAGTATACTATGACCTTTTTCGACATAATATACCATGACTTTTTATCACTTTTTCGACATACTATGACTTTTTTATCACTTTTTTTGACATACTATGCTATGACTTTTTTATCACTTTATTCAACATACTATACTATGACTTTTTATCACTTTTTTCGACATACTATACAGTGACCTTTTTTGACATTTTTATTACTTCTTTACAACATACTCTACTATGACTTTTTATCACTTTTTTCATCAGTCTATACTATTACTTTTTTATTACTTTTTTCGACATAATATACCATGACTTTTTATCACTTTTTTCGACATACTATACTATGACTTTTTATCACTCTTTTTTGACATCCTATATTATGACTTTTTTCGTCATACCATACTATGACTTTTTTATCACTCTTTTGGCATACTATACTATAACCTTTTTCAACATACTATACTATGACTTTTTTCGTCATACCATACTATGACTTTTTTATCACTCTTTTGGCATACTATACTATAACCTTTTTCAACATACTATACTATGACTTTTTTGATTTACCTTACTATGACTTTTGAAGAGGAAGACTGGAACCGGACCTCTTGGGCCCTTAGGCCCTTAGGCCCTAAACAATATGACTCCAGTTAATACTACACGCCCCAACGTATTCGTTGATGGTAAGACCAGAAGACACAAAATAACTTCACAGAGATGATAAAAATCAGCTTCAAAACTTTAGTAATCAGTATTTCAAGAATTACAAGGCATAGGCATACGGTTTCACAATTCCAAGACTAGACTTGCCCTAGCAGACAGACAATGTTGTATGGGGCCCAGGTTCGTCCAGTCTCTTCCAGAATGTGAGCCCCGTTATCTCACTCTCCTATACTTTTATCATGCAGGCCGCTCCTTCAGTCTCCGGGCAGATCAGCACTTCCCCAGCAACCGGCTCATCTTCCGTATCCAGGATGGAGTGATGGTTCACTCTCTAGATATTTCCTGTTTGTCATCGCGGCTGACAGCTACACCATACTTCTAACAAGCTGACCTTGAAGCAGAGCTGTTTTCTGCAAACTTATCTAACTGTTCCTGTTTGATCACATTTAATTCTGTGTTGACTCGGAAATTCTTAAATAATGAGAGGCTTTATGCCTCTGAATCCAACCTTAGTCAAACACGAAACTCTTAATGCAACAACAGTAATTATACAAGATTAGCATGATTATTGGTCAGACTATTCCTTCATTTTTTAATGGCTTTTTTTCATCATACTATACTATGTTTTTATCTACTTTTTCAACATACTATACTATGACCTTTTTCTATCACTTATTCCGACATACTATACTATGACTTTTTTCAATATTCCTTACTATGACTTTTTTATTACTTTTTTATCACTTTTCGACATACTATTCTATGACTTTTTTCGACATACTATACTATGACTTTTTTATCAGTTTTTTTCAATACACTATACTATGACTTTTTTATCACTTTTTTCGACATACTATACTATGACTTTTTTCAATATTCCTTACTACGACTTTTAAATGGCTTTTTCGTCATACTATACTATGATTTTTTTAATCACTTTTTTCGACATACTATACTATTTCCTTTTCGACATTCTATACTATGACTTTTTTCGACATTAAAGATTATACACTAAATACTATACTTAGACACTGTACAATCAAGAGAGACATCATTTTGAGTGAATTATTTATTGGCATGTGCACAATAAAAATGATAAAGGATAATCGTTGATGACTAGACCCCATCATGTAACTTTTTGTGACATTCTATACTGAATTTTTACAACATACTACATTATGACTTTTTCATGACATACTCTATGACTTTTTATGAAATACTATACGACTTTTTCATGACATATTATGACTTTGACATAATTTACTATGACTTTCTATGAAACACTATACTATGACTTTATGACATACTATACTATGAATTGTAATGATATACTATACTTTTACTTTTTTAATTACTTTTTATGATAGACTATAGTCTTTTTATGACACAGTCTACTATGACTTTTTCATGACATACTATGACTGTTTGACATTCTGTACTATGCCTTTTAATGACATACTATACTATGACTTTTTCATGACATACTATACTTCAATCAGAGACTTCATTTTAAGTGTTTTATTTATTGATATGTGCACAATAAAAATGATAAATGATCCCCATCGTGACATCCTTGAATTCCTATTGTGACATCATATTTAAAGTGGGCAGAGAAGCCGAGAGTATGTAGGAGACCCCCCTGATGGAGTCTAGACAATGGTGGTGATGGTGATGAATGAAAAGGATGCTGAGATCTGGATGGATGAGAAGAGGAGCCAGCTCTGGTGAGCTCAGACCTGGGAGCTGGAATGATGAACTGGAGGTGAACAGGGAGGAGGAGGGTCGTAAAGATTCGCACTGAGAGAAATGAGAGCTGACAGCAATGGAAAACATTTACATTTAAATATTGACAGCAAGAATGTGATGTGAATTGATGAATAATGCCACTGTTCATCATACCCCCAACCAGCACCGGCAGATGACCGCCCACCAAGAGCCTGGGACTGTCCAAGGTTTCTACCTAAAAATAAGTTTTTCCTCACCACTCGAGGTTTCTGCCTAAAAGGAAGTTTTTCTTCGCCACTGTTGGACTAAGTGCTTGCTCTTGGGGGAATTGTTGGGTCTTTGTAAATTACAGTGTGGTCTAGACCTAATCTATCTGTAAAGTGTCTCGAGATAACTGTTGCTATGATACTATAAAAAAAAATTGAATTGAATTAGAATTGATTGGCTTACAGAGATTAAGGCTAAACCTGGTTGGTTTTAACTTAGAGTAAACCCCTAATCAGCTGATAATGTGAAGCAGGAGTAGAAGGAGGTGAAGGAGAATGAGTTAAGATAAGGTACATAAGATAGTGTTCCTTCATGAACTTACACTAAGCTTCATTATGACTTTTTCATGACATACTCTTGTTACGATGTTATCGGTGTATATCTGTGTGAGAAGGGGGGTATTGTCTGAAGTACTTTGTGCTAATTTACCTGTATGAAAAGTGCTATATATATATAGTCTGATTGATTGAGGTATTTTTATGACATACTATGACTTTTTCATGTCATACTATAACTTTTTATGACATACAATACTTTGACTTTTTATTTTTCATGGGATACGTGAACTTTTATGACATACTATACTTTGACCTTTTATGACTTTTTAATGACCTACTATAATTAGTTTTTTATGACATACTACACTATGACTAGTCAAGCAATACCAAATTTCAATACCTAACGAATAAATCAGCGTCAGTGAGCCAAAAAGCATGGGCCATGCTTCTACCGAGATTTAAAAAGGTTTGCGATTTGCTGTCTAACGTTACATGTTGTAGAGACATGCAGGAAAAAACTTACGTTACGCACAGAGACGGGGCTCACGTAAGAGGTTAAAAATAAAGATTTGTGCCGTAACGTGTAATGTAATTTCTTTTTGTTAACATGGATTTTATGAAATTTGTATCGAGCAATGTATCGTTCAGGAACTGGCATCAAAGTCACGATATTGGTATTGGAATCGTTCAAAACCTCCCAGCCCTAGCCTTATTACAGATTATCTGACTGACCTGATGAAGCCTTTATATTTTATAATTATACTATCACTTTTTTTTTAATGACGTATGACATACATATTTATGACATACTATACGGATTTAAATACGACAATTTTATGGTATATTACAACAACTTTGTTGGGGCACATAGGCTACTATGACTATTTTTTACATATACATACTATACACACTTTTTAAAAAAAATTGTGTTACTTTATTATGAAATCTTTCATGGCATACTATACTAGGACATTTTTTAATCACCTATGACTTTTATAGCATATTATACTGTATTTGTTGTGACATTTTTATGGCATACGACCAATTAATCTTGACATAATGTAACACTGAACCTGTCATGTTTTACAGATTATCTGAGCGACATTATGAAGCCTTCCTAGACCCACCAGACTCCGCTACAGTATGAGAAACCACCAGAGGAGGAAGTTACTGCTGACATTAAAGCATGTTAACATTTTATAATAGACTCCGAAATAAAAAATGTGAACCTGAAAAAGTATGTCGCCTTGTGCATCCAGTTCTTCTACAAACACTCACAACATTCACTTTTACAAAAAGTAAATCACATTTATTTTAATCATCATACATGACCACCATATATTATGTCTAACCACTTACTTTGATTTTCACATCGCATGTCCTCATGCCCACTGACATTCATCACTCTAGCCTCTGGGTATATCCAATACACCATAAAAGAAAGACATTTGGGCTACAGAATGAAGGCATGGCTTGGCCAGTCCTGGCTCCTTGGTAGTTGTCTTTGTCTCTCTATCTGGCCCAGAAATCACAGTTATAGGAGAGTCTCTGAATCCAATTTCTAAAACTTAGTCCAGGTTCCTGTGTGTCTCTGTGCTGGTCCAAGCTGTGACCTGCGAGCTGGCTCCAGGCAGCCCTGCACGTCTAGCCAATGGTGACACCAAAGCCACACTGGAATTTGTTCTTGCGATGGTTGAGGAAAGCCCCGAGGGCCAGTGTGAGAGGTAGCGGCACCAGTTTCTTTTCAAGGGTCGCCCCAACTACCCAGTTACTGTCAACTGTGCCTGTGAAGAGGAGGGGTGAAGAAGTGGAAGAGTTCATTTTTAAAATAAAATCTTTATTTTGCAATTTTAAATGAATAGTCACTTAACTTATGTGGCCATGAGTGTATTCATACTGTATTTATTTACCTTTAAAGAGGAAGTTAGCTTTGGGAACGTCCAGCTGGTAACCAAAAGATGCTGTGGTGTCTTGCATCCTTGTGCTTGCTTCAAATTCAACTCCTACCTGCAACTGTGTTAGAAGACAGAAGTAAAAGGATAGGTTCACATTCACATAGTTCTTGAAATAATTTTACACTGCACTGATTTTTCTCCTGTCCATACAAGAGAAGTGGGGGATTCAATCCACAGGCCTCCTTTAATGCAAAAATGTATTCAGAAAATTCAGCTAAATCTATTATGAGTTAGTCTTTTTAGTACAAAGTTCTCTCTGTGTGTGTTTCTTTGGACATTGGCCATGCAGTGTAGGGGTAGTAACACAAAGAAGGAATATTGTACTACAAATAGTTGAACTTTGGAAGATACCAACCAGATTTGCCAAAATTGGACTGCTGAGCTCTAATAACAGCTTCAGCTGAATTTTAGCATTAGTTTTTGCACAGAACAAGCACTGTGGATTTGTGTCCCCATCGCTTGTATTAAAATCTCTTTTTCGAAAGAACCTCCGATGACCAGTGTGGACAGAAGGAATAATTACACCAGGGACAAACAGCCCACGAAGCGCTGCAAAGCATAGATTAATGATCGATCGGGCGTCACAACTCTCTCTCCCCCTCTGTCTCCCTCCCTCCGTGCATGATCACCTGTCTCGCACTAGACACAGCTGAGAAGTCAAGATGAAGAAATGGAGGAGAGCCAAACAATCGCTGCAGAGCGCGGGCGCTCCACTCCTAATCGCAGACTGTGTGAACAGACAGATTGGAAAACATGAGCCAAGTGAAACTAGCTCTGCTTCACAGCGCCTCAGCGGCCAGTGTGTCGCTGGTGTCACAGTGACATAAAAATCTATCCTTTAAGCTAACAATCACATTTTGAACCAAAATGCTGCATTTGAGCAGTTTGGCAGACTGATATTAAATAAAGAAATACATCCACATACACTATTACCAATGTTAGGTACCTGATCACTGGCTTTGTGATAGTATGTGGCATGGGCGCCTGCCCCTCCCAAAGTCAATGTAGCAACGTAGTTGTCCCCTGAGGAGAGATTCAAGGGTTGGAAAATCTATCACACAGTTAACATTGAACAATGAGATGGAACTAGGCACCACTTTATCTAAATCCAGGTCACACTACAGAAAAGTTAAATAAAAGTAACTAATCACAATTAATGGAAATTGGTGGCCAAATATATTATAATTTGTAAACTTAAAGCATGATTGTAAAATGTGAACTTAAGCATCACGTAGTCTTGCGGTGCACAGTTCAATAGGTTAACAAAGTGGAGATTTACCTGTGTACCTGCCCAAGAGGGAGGTGACTGCTCCTTCCTCCCCTGGTCTCCTGTGGTACACTAGCTCACCACCCAGAGCCAGAGCTGGTGTGATAGACTGGAGATAGTGGCCCAACAAAATGCCTGACGGAAAGTATTAAAAGAGTTTCCTTTACACACACACACACACACACACACACACACACACACACACACACACACACACACACACACACACACACACACACACACACACACACACACACACACACACACACACACACACACACACTATAGTCCCTTCTCATCCATATTTGCAGTATCGATGTCTTTCCCTCTCTAAGGTCTTCTAGCATTTTAGTTTTCACTTTTTCAGCCTCTGGTGTTTTGCCAGCTTTTTATATTCCTTCTTGATGTTGATTAGTACTACATTTCTCAACACTGCTGACCTCAATATTTTCTTGGTACCAACAGATGTGTGTCCATAGCACTGTACCAAAATGTTGGCATTGAATGTCTGGCTAGATTCATAATATTGTTACTTATTCATTTATCAGAAACGTCCCGATTTAAAATCTATATTTGACCAAATTTAGAGGATTGTACTTAGGAATGGTTCTTGTACAATTTCTTAGGTTCAGACTAGGGCTGGGTACCAAACGTCGATACTTTTATGGCACCGAAAAAAATTACTCCTATCCTATGAGTATCGAAAAATTATTTATCTTTCGGTGCCAAATTTCGGTTCCAAAAGCGTCTGAGCACATAAGCGCAAGCATATCTGTCCTCTCGGCATAATGACAGAGCGGAGCTCCGACCGACACACACTCACACTGAGGTGCGGACGGAGTAAACTGTCTGCAGTTTTGTTAGTTTATCAAAACTTCACGCAGACCGTATTAATGGCGAGCCGAAAGCGGTCGCGGTGCTGTTGACGTTACACTTCCTATTAGAAAAGCAGGTAGAACGGTGGTTTCTCTGCCCTTATGACTGACTGACAGGCTGAGCTTGCAAGGCACTTTTAATAATGTTACTGAGTGAGCAGTTTTACCAGAATTTTTTAATTTTGATAACTGTTTTGATTCACAATTAAAAGCTTTTTGTTGATGTTGAAACGGATTTTAAAACATATGGTATCGAAAAAAGTATCGTTAGGAACCGGCATCGAAACTGAGGTATCAAAATTTGCACCGTATCGAAAGATTTTTAACGATACCCAGCCCTAATTCAGACAACATTTGTCTGGCTTCCGTTGCTAAATAAAAACAAAGGTCAGGGTTTCCTCTATGTTGATAGCATAGTTGCGCTACGCCACGGTAAGATTTCCAGCGCCACGGTATCAGAAATAGGGCAGACGCACAACAGGGTTTCTGCTATGTACACCACGCACCACCGTTCCTTCGGCTGTTTATGAAAAGTGATAAAGTCGTAGAGCCGTCTGCTCTATCGAACTCAAGCGAACTGTCATTCGCTCTCTCTCCCCCTAGGGTGAGCAGAGCAACTGGAACAGTGACAGGATGTCATCACTCGCAAAGTCATGGCAACCAAATAAACAGGGCGAGTACTTCTTCACTCAAGTGATAAACAGCGACGAAAGCCGCGACATGAAATCCGCACTCACGCAGATCCCGTGAAAAGAAATATATATATATATATATATATATATATATATATATATATATATATATATATATATATATATATATATATATAGTGCAGCCCTAATTTTAATAGCCAATTTAGACATTAAATTAATTAATGAGTTTTGGCTATATCTGATCCTCTCTTTCCTGTACTGTCCACCTCAGACTGCTTGAATTAGAGGATCTTTTACAACAGCTGGGCTCTACACAACGAGCATTTCACTGTATACGAGAGTGAAAATTTGTGTGAATGTGAAGTTCAGACACCAAGTTTCGCAAAATTTAGAGATTTGCTGAACTCTGACAAATCTGTTATCTTCGGTTTCTCTGTTATTAGATAAATTAAAAGAGTAGCACTGTACAAAACATTCAAGCTGCAGCTTCTCATTTTAATGCCGGAACGGACAGTCGCTTTCACCGGTTAAAAATAAATAAGGCAGCGGTAGCAGGTCATACCAACCACCGCTAATTAATGTTAATTCCGTGAGTAACTTGATGAGATGGAAATTTTATATTTTCTTTTGTCTGGTTAAAGTGCTCTCTGCAGTTAGTGTCTGTTCTCGGACAAAGGTTGTTTGTGAGGGAAGCTTCACTCTAATATTTGCTGTACAATCGCAAGTAGACTAAGTGTCTCCGTAGTTCCAATAACTCCAACCAGGACCTTTAGCATGTGGATCAAGTAGCTTGTGAAATACAACAAACTCCTCTGTTGAACTTGTAATGAGGAAATACAACATATGTTTGAACAAAGCCTCTAGTACAATTGAGAAAAAAAAAAAATCATACCAGATCCAACAAGTACATCTGGATTTCCGAGAGTCACAGCAGCGGTAAAATCTTCACCACGACACTCCATTTCACACTGCCAGTTCACAAACTTGTGTTGTTGAGTCTGCAACACACACAAAAAGCAGAGCAAAAATATTCTGAGACTGGCAAACAATGTCAGTGACACTTAAAACCTGAAATGAAGTGTCTAATAGACAACATCTGAAAGGCAACAAGTCTACATACCTGGATGGCTATTTTGGAGCGCACAGCAGACGTGAGCTGGTGGATGATCTGGGCATTCAGGCTACCAGTATTGTCCATATCTCCAACCATGACTGGGAATGACTATGGGAAACAAAAAACACTGTATTTATTGAATTGGCTGTGTGCTCCTTGTGGGCAAAGAAAAAAACTAAAGTATGTTATTTAGTTTAGAACCCTGATGAAGACAAAACAGGTTATTAAAAAGTATCTAGGTGAACTAACTGTAACCAAGAAAGGCTTAATATTATAACCTTGGCATTTTTCCTGCTCATATGCATGCAGATTTCTGCAGTTTGCTTCCAAATAAAAAATGCTTTTCATATAAAAATATTACATTTAATTTTCCATTCATGGAGCAAAGACGCAACTAAAAGAATACATCAGACAACATTCAGTCTCCTACCATGACCAGGAAGATTTACAACCCAAATTTCCCAACGTTAATATCATTGTAGGGCTTTGTTGGAGTGATGGGAAAATGATCATTACCTCTGCTGGTCCAGTCTGTTTACTGCCTACGTAGGTGGAACCAAATCGATAACCAGAATCCCCAAGGGTACTGAGGGTAACAGTATGGCTGACCTGGAAGTGGTTACTCAGGCCCTTGTTCACCACTAATCGCACCCCTTCCATCTGCAGAGGGAACACCTCTAAAACACAGAAAGGGCAAAAAAGATTTATGTAACAACATTAGACAATTGTATAACCCCATGCCAATAATGATACTCTTATATTACAATGATTATTATTTAAATAGCTGAACAAATGTAAAGAATAAACTACATCAGTCATAAATTACGGGACACTACCATTATAAGGCTCAGGCGCAACACCCAAGCTGTTTCGGGCACCTCAAAACCCCTGCCAAATACGTGCACCTAAATAGTGATTTATGGTTCTGCGGAGGCTCCACACAGAGCTTTCGCCGTAGCCTCCATAAGTGGCATGAAGTTTATACTTGTGCGTCGATCTCTTTAAGATAATAGCAGGGCCGGCGTGTGTGTGTGCGCGAGTGCGTGGCAGAGTGAGTGACGGTGATTAATAGTGAGAGAAATAAAGTGTCTCCCCTGTGCCTTTTGACCACAGTGAGAAATCTTTAGGAGGAAAAGTTAACACTCGCCTTGATTTCATGTTTATGAAGAACCAGGAAATGAGTAGGGGGAAATGCAATGCTACCAAGCCACGACCGAGCAATGCGAGTCGCCGCAACATGCAGTTACATTTTTCGAGAGGTGCAAGTCAGGCTACGGCGTAGGGTGCGTGCTTCCACATACCTACGTATGTCAACACGGCGTAGATTCAACACAGAAGTATAAATCATGCTTGATTATTCCACAAACCTAGGAAAAACATTGATTTTCTAACCTTTACATTTGCGGTGGCACTCCTCATATGTGCCTGGATTTGGGAGTGGGGAATCTGTATCTGCGGACTGCTGGCCAGATCCAGATGTTGGAGGGACTGAAGACACTGAGGGCATAGTGAACCCTGGAGGGACGGACACCAACCCTGGGACCCCTTGACTACCTCCAGCTGCAGCTGGGGCAGGACTGGGTGGGGCAGCTGCCAACACACTGCCCATACTCAGACTGTAACAGACTAGGGAAGAAATATAGTGAATGAATACTTAAATGTAATTATATCGATGTTATTTAATCATACAACTACAGGGTACTGACTTAAAATAATCCCTGATAAAATGTAAGTAAAAATTGGAGAAGTATTAGCTTGCATGACTTGCGAGGTATGACATGAGCATACAATCACCCATTCTTTACACAGTATATACAATGCATTTGGGCACAGTTTGCTTTTAAAGACGTTAGCTCACGTACATGCATTCAGCTAACGTTACCGTTAACTTGACTAGCTACAGTGATCAATCTGTCGTGGCAGTAACCGTACCGTTACAGTAGGTTGGTTGTAGCTAAGGCCCAGTTCAATCAGACTCTAATTGATTACAATACAACCTGGTAACCACAATAAATATCGAACTAAAACTTGTGGTTTTATAGAGGCAACATTTGGAGATAAGCCAGCAGCTAGTAAAACTATCTGCTAACCGTATTTAACCTGTCAAGGCTAATGCAAGCTAGCATGGTTGGTTGGTTGGTTAACGTTAGCTTGCTAGCTGGCTGGCTAGGTAGCCATGTGGAGTCGACCACGAGATATATTAGTCTTCATATTGAAAACACGGTAACTGGAAATACGCTATGTGGCTTATTAACACTTTAAACTACCATCTTCTTACAAAAGTAGGCATGCAATTTTTCGGTTTATCTACTTACGCTGACAGTAAGGGTCCAGGGGTAGTTCAACACCGGCAAAGTTCACCACAACGTCCGTGGTTGACAAATGCCCGCCTATTTTCCGTAACTCATCCACGGATTGGCTAATGTATAGCTCATTTCAACCGCCATTGGTTCACATCACAGCTGGTACCGCCCCCTCCCGATGACGTAGAACGGGGTTCATTCGCTTAACATTAATTTCATTCAATCCCCTGCTGAATGACACTCCAAGGGTACACCTATTTTAGGGGCTGTAGCGTTATATGATTACATTTACAAAATTGTACACATACCGCCATATTTGTATAAGTAAACCATAAGGTGGATTTTGTGGCTATTTTGAAGATGAGAATGGCCAGAGATATACTAGCTGTTGAACAGTATACAATACAATAATTACTTCAAATAAGTATTTCAAATAAAAACGGCACGATCTGAGTAACATTAAGTAAAACTGAGGAAAAAATAAATAAAAGTGGAAAACCTTAACCACACCAAAACCTGAAATATTACTTTAAAAAGGGTGCAACTGTGGATTTTACACAAGTATCCTACGTTGTACGTCGTACATGAGACAGGCTCCTGGCTGGAAGTGTAAGAGACTACTTCAATCACAATTAAAAAAACCAAGTGTACAAAGATCAAACAGAAAAGAGGAGTTAGTCAGTTAGACTTTAATTTGTTTTAGGCGCTGGCATGGACACATTTAACAGAAAATTGTTGGCTGTCTGTCTACTTAAAGCATCTGGACATCAAGTCATGAAGGTATTAATTTCTTCAAAATACAGTGATGGAACAAATGGTCTCAGGTTACAAATCCACTCAGAAAATGGTCATGTACTGTTGCCTGCACTGAGGCTAAAAGAATTAGGGAACCAAAATCTATCAACAAGGGTACTGCAGAGTTCGACATTAAAGTTAGGGCTAATTACTACTTCAGATGCTTTAGAAGAGGGCACACACATGGGTCCCTTCCCTGCTGGTGCTTGGCAGTAACGTAATGGTCAGCCAAGAAAAAGTCAGCTGAAAATTTCACAGTATTGTTTTAAATTTTAAATACATGTATTTTTTGTGCTGAAGTCAATAAGTCCAATGATGTAATATAGTCACACAATCATGTGTCATGTTTACAATTCCTCATGAGACAAATGCATTTCTTACAAATAAGGAAAACTGCAAATCCTTCAGACTATAACTGTGCTTTCAAAACTGATAAACTAATAAGAAATCATTTGGGTGCCATTTTACCTTCAATACAATCTCGGGACAAGAGCCTGGGCTAAGTACAGGTTTGACGTTAGACTAAGGCACTTTGGAGGGAAGAAGGGACTCAGAATCTAGGCCCCTCTTGTTAATTACTGATAACCTCAATACCTGAGAAAATGCTGCCTGGTGCTATGGCTTAAAAAGGAAACAAAAGAAATTTCACAATTAAATACTGACTTATGGTCACTATTGGATCTGTGCTTTGACAAAATGCACTGTAGTGTCTGACATTACACTGTCATATTTAAATGTTCTGTAGTAAATACTATAATATGAAAAAACTAGCAAGTTGACTATCAGCAACACTGTTTCAGGTGCTCTGTGCTGGAGCACCATAGCAGCCCTCTTTTAGTCAGTCGGAGCAAAGTGGTCATTTTGGTTTATGAAGCCATCTCTATTCTTACTTAAATAATTCTGTCTATTCTTCCAACTTTGGTTACCTTTTGAAGGATGTTAATATTGTTAGACTATGGATGTGTGTACAATGTACCTCATTTTACCACTGCATCCCCAAGTTTTGGTGGGCAAAATGTTTTTTTATGACCAAGACGGAATGATAACAAAAGCTTAACTCAGTGGCCACATTATTAGGTACAACTCCTAATTAATGCAAGTATCTAAATCAGCCACTCAATGCATAAAAGCATGCAGACATGGTCAAACCATTCAGTTGTTCTGACCAAACATCAGAATAGTGAAGAAATGTGATTTAAGTGACTGCCAGTGGAATGATTGCTGGTGCTAATCTCCTGGGATTTTCACATACAAGTCTATAGGGTTTACAGGCACACACAAACAAACAAAAAAATATAACATCCCACGCATGGCAGCTGTGAGGGCAAAAGTGCCTTGTTAATGAGGAGAATGGCCAGACTGGTTCAAGCTGACGGGAAGGAGACCGTAACAAATAACCATGTTACAGCAGAGGTATGCAGACAAAGAAAATTGAAGCAAGAGTAGACAGGCTCACCAACACCGCACAGCAGATGATTGGAAAAATGTTGCCTGGTCTTTTGAATGTCGAGTTCTGCTGCAAGAGGCACATGGTAGGGTCAGAATTTGGTGTAAAGATGAATTCAACATTTCAGGCTGATGGTGGCGGTGTAATGTTAACTTTTGCCCATTCAATACAAACCGAGCATCGTTTAAACGCAAAAGTCTTGAGTATTGTTCCTGTCCCATGTGCATCCCTTTATGACCACAGTCCAACCATCTTCTAATCGCCATCTCTTTGCAGAACATCATGCCACATCACAAAACACAGTATCTCAAACATGACAATGAGTCTACTGAAATAGTCTCCAGATCTCAATTCAACACGTTTACGATGGGGTTAAACACAAAATGTGAAGCATGAATGGGCAGCTGACAAATCTGCAGCAACTGCATGAGGCTATCATCTCAACATGAACTTGTCTAAGTAATGTTTCCAGCACCTTGTTGAATCCATGGCACAAAAAAAGATTCAGGCCATCTAAATAAAGTAGCCACTGAGTGTAAATTGTTTAAAAAAGGAGTTTCCTTTAAAGCATCTGCTCAAAAGGAATGGCAGAAGGACGTGCACACTGCCATATGTAGTTCATCTGCACAGCAAGGACGTGAGCAGGGCTCTATCCTCCAAATCTACCTTTGGTTTCACATTTTCATTCTTACAGCAAAGTACCAAAATACAAAACAAAAAAACAATCGATGACAATGTCCATCTATTGTCAAGAGTGGCTGAGTTCAATGACAGACTTAAGCAAAAGCCCAAATCACATGTACAGTGACCATCTCTGGCAGTGTGGCAGAAAGATCAACTGATTGAAGTGGCAGTGGGAAGATACCAGTTTAACATATGCACAGACAGAACTGGAGATTGCTGTAGACTATAAATGGGAATGAAAAGAAACCTAAAATAGACCATTTGGGTGACAAACTAGGGAACAGAAATCATGACTTGGAATCTTGTGGGATGCATAGCCAATATTGTGTCATGAATGCCAGGCGCCGCGTTTCTCCTGAAAAGAAAAAACAGAAGTCGAGTTAAAATGTCTGAAAACCACCATGTGAATGAGTCACTGCTTTAGTAAACCTGGAGAGCAGACAGCTGGCTGTGTGCGCTAATCAGCTCTGTGCAAAGCTATGTTGACTGCTGTTGTGCAGTCTGAGGAAGACAGCCCTTAACCCTTCACCTATAAATCCTGTAAAACTTCAGTTAATCTTAAGGATGAAAAAAGGACATTATCCATTAGCTAGGTGAAAGCACGCCTGTAGTGTTCTGTCCTACGGTTGTCTCCGTTATGCTGCCTGGCCTTGTACCCATACATCCACGCCCTGTACCGGGGTTAGCCTCTGTTTCGGGGAAAGGGGGCTTTGCGTTCTCTTTTACCTTGTTAAGGTAAGCTAGGTTAGCCTCCTTGTGTGCGCTTCTCAAATGTACTTTAAAATTTGTGGGATTTTTCCCTTTAATAAATTGTCCACATATTTTACCACCTTCCACTGCAAGGCACTTGCTTTTATCTGACAGTCCTAATCCAATAGGACTCTGGCGCTTTCTGACTGTCGGTACCGCCATGAGGGCATGGAATGTTGTGTTCAATTTGACATGGAATGTCGTAATTTCTGGGTTCCCAGTCGCAATCATCATATTTTAGTTAGTTTTGCGAACAGATAACCTTGCTTGCATGGCAGCTCCACCACCTTCGCATTGCAAAGCGCTTTGTCCACAACAATAAAACAAGCTTCTCAATGGCTTCATCTTTTGTCAATACTGCCGGTAAAGTGAAAGGTGTGAAAAAATAAATAAATACTGGGAACCAAGCAATCCGTCTGTTCCAAACAGGCACTAGTTACAAGAACTTGCCGCTTCTTCATTGTCCATAGATGCAGCTTACGCCTTAACAGCAGCCACGCACACAGGCTTAACCCTCAATACTGTTTTGGTATTACTGTAGATTGACAACTTAAAATACAGCTAAACTGTGACCTGTGTCACAAGTGTTAAAGGGAACCCATTATGCTTTGTGTATTTTCTGTCATATTTATAATGTTACAATGTCGGATTTTCATGTTTAACGTGTCCAAAGCTTTAAATAATGGAGGTAAACTTATTTCAAAGAAATCCCCTTGAGCAGAAACCCCCACTCTAGATCAGTGCCCAACAATAAAACTAACTTGATTCATAAAAACATTTAAGCCTAAAGGTTTATTTTCAGTCATGGCTGGTTTCTTAGCTGTTCGAATAACTGACCAGTCACTCAGATTCCTCCCAGTTCCTTGTTTTTGGCTCCACCGTGGTCATCATAGTCATTCTCATCATCATCTGGGTCAACCGAGTGAAACTCTGCCACGTACAGGCTCTTATCAATGCTGCTGGGGATGGGCTTTATGTCCGTGACAAGCTGATCCTCAATGTTCTTCAGGTTGTAGCGGTCCTCTGAAGTTATCAGATTGATGGCCAAACCCAGATGACCAAAACGCCCTGCAAGGGAAGAGACATAATTTAGCTATTATGTACAGTTAGCAGTAGTGTCACAGAATCAAGCAGGGTATGCCAGATTTTTAAAGTGGTAGATGTGAACAAAACCTGTTAAGAGTGTGAGCATTTATAAATAGTTCATTTTACCTGATCTGCCAATGCGGTGCAGGTAGGTCTCTGCATTTTTTGGGAAGTCAAAGTTGATGACCACATTTACTGCCTGAATGTCAATTCCCCGAGTGAATAGATCTACAAGAAAATATGCATATTAATCAACCTACATTGAACACTAATAATTTAAATATCCATTTTAAAATACATAACTCCCTTAACCTACCTGTGCAGACCAAGTTTCTGCACAATCCATTCCTGAAGTCGTGGAACACACGGTTCCTGTATTCCTGCATCATCTTTGCATGAATGTAGAAGCATGAATAACCCAGTTGGGTGATTTTCTTGGCCAGAAGCTCAACTCTCTGGGTGGAGTTGCAGAAGATGATAGATTGGTTGATCTGAAGCTGTAACAGAAATAAATAGATTCATGATTATTGATGACTGAAGGAATAACTTTATGCTCCCTGTGTATCCTATGGGTCTACCTGAGCTACCGTTAAATCTAGGTTGGCAAAACTGCAGCTTGCTAGCTGTATGCGGCTTCTTGGTTTTTTGCCTGTATACATTTGGGTCTTGTTTTCTTATCCAATTGTCTTTATTCGATTTTGAACCAAATTGTATTTATATCCTATGCAAATCGTTTGCCCTAATATAAGAGCCAAATCTCTTGAATTATTGGAACAAAACTGCACATTTCAGAGGACGATTCACAAACCGTATGACTAAAGTTGTTGTTTTTTCTTGAAACTTTTAACCTGAGAGGGCAGAGTAATGCTGCTTTGTAGCCTGGTATCAAGTTCCACTCAAACTTTCTTTTAAGATCCAACTGTTGAGCTTGAACACTCACCCTAGAAAAGAGTGTGTTGAGGCAGTGGACCTTCTGTCTTTCAGTCACATAGGCATAGTACTGAGTAATGCCCTTCAAGGTCAGTTCTTCCATCAAGTTGATCTCATAAGGCTTCTTCAGGTGTTTGTTCTGGAAAAGACATTAACAGTGTATTACGAAACAAGATTAGTGATTTTTACCTCTTCAGAGAAGTAAATTGACGTTTAAGTTCTCACCATAAATTTTTGCACACTGATTGGGAAAGTGGCAGAGTAAAGCAGGATCTGACGGTCCTTTGGCATGAAGCTGATTATATCTTCAATCAGGACCACAAAGTCCTGGGACAACAGTTTATCTGCCTGAATTAAGAGATATTTAAAGAAAGCCAATTTAGAAATACAGTCCACAGTATTGAAAAGTGAATTCAGAAATTAAAAAGAGCCAAACCTACCTCATCCATCACAATCAGTTGGGCCTTATCCATTTTCGCCACACCCTTCTTGATCAGGTCTAGTATCCTGCCTGGTGTAGCAATCACTACATGCACTAGGGTAGGAGGAACAAACAGCACATCACAACCACTTCTGAGAACAGCTGCACAAAGGACATTGCTAAACTAAAAAAGGTCAATAGAAGAGTTTGTCATTCAGCAGAAAATTTGAGTAGTGCTGTCTGCATGAAAAAAAAAAAAATCTTTGGTAAAATTATATAGCAAAACTTTAATTTAAAGAAAATAATTCAAAAACAAGAAAGGCACGAGTTGGTGCGATGAGTCGGTGTGCCAATCAGTCATGGCTTCAGAGTGACAAGATAATCATCACATTAAACACTGGGCAGTAGCTTCTAGGAAAGAATTGCGTATCTACAATCTTATGGAAAAATCTTGAATAGTAAGGGAACGACAAGTACCTGTCTCATCAAGACGCATGATGTCATCCCTCAAGTTGGTGCCACCCGTGGTAGCCATGACCTTAACCCCTCCTAGGTGCTTACTGAGCTGAATGCTGATCTGGCTCACTTGCAGGGCCAACTCTCTTGTTGGCACCATAACTATGGCTTTATTGAGACAAAAATGGGAAGGGCTGATGAAATGCCAGGGTTGGTGAGACGTATAGAGAAAATTAAATAAAGTAATGCTTACAAAAGTATTTTTTTCTGACCAAAAACAGTTCACCAACCATGAAATAAATACGTATGGGGTAGAAAAGTGCAGTGATCAGAGACTTTTCCATATTCTCCAGAGATTGTGGACCAAAAAAATAAATCTGTCTCAGATGTGCTTTACTCTTGTTAAGGCAGACATGCTTCGGTTACGTCTTGGGATTACACATCTTGAGACATCTGAAATTATTTGTGGAAAGCAGCTAAATCTGCTGCTTAAAAAAACTGTATACCCAAGGTTTTCTTTAAAATCTGCTTCACTTTAAAACTGGGTTAGTTGTTATTACAAAATATTCACTATAAATTTCATAACACAATATGTCTTCATTAGATGTTTGTGTCACACTAACCGTTTCAAACTGTTCATCAGATGGAGGCTGCAAAAACTCACCCTGTATGTGATCCTTCTTCAGGTCTATCCTCTCCAGGAGAGGGATGAGGTAGGCTCCACTTTTTCCCGTGCCATTCTTGGCCCGAGCCAAAATATCTCTGCCTGACAAAGCGATAGGGATGCTCTCCTCCTTTTGGCAGCCAGACAAGTCATATCAGTACAATGGGCAAAGTTAACTGGACATGACACTATTTAAAAATACGGTAAACAAAACAATATGCAAAAGACTATCCTATTGCTGAGCCTTTTGAATCCACAATAGGACTGCAACATCACACCACAATATAACAGTACTTACTACAGGGAAGTAGGCCTGTTAAATATGGCCAAAAATGACGCTTGAATATTCGCACAAAAAAACACAGAGGTACGAATATATTCAAATATCCATTTTTGCACATTATGTCCATAAGGGGTCAAACCAAGATGTCGTCTCTGCAGTCAAAGATTTACGCTAGCGTCTTTGACTTCCGGTACCGGCAGCCGCATGATGAACGCTATCAACAGGCCCACTCGCTCGCTGTGAACTCCAATCAATCAATCAATCAATCAATCAATCAAAAACACACACACACAATATTCGTTGACAGCTCAACAAGGAAGACCATCTATGACTGCAGTGTTTCCTCTATGTTGATTGGCAAGTGGCGGTCCGCCACGGTTAGATTTCTCCCGCCACGGTATCAGAAATGTACAAAAAGCCGTCTATCAGCAGTGATAGAGAGCACGTCAACGGAGAATAGCGCAGACACGCGTTTCACAACACGAGTGGGCACGCATGCCACTCGGAGAAAAGGGAGAAAATAAAAAAAAGACGAGATGGCATGTGTGCATCCTTGAAAACTAAGTCATATAACTTATGTCAGTTCATGTAAGCCTGTATTAGTCTATAGTTCTTGCACATTTAGTTTCACCTTCACCTGCTAGCTAAATTGCACGTGGCTGTTGATTCAATACAACACCCTTGATATCATATCATAGTAGGCTAAACCGTGATTATTTTATACAGTCGTGTTCCGAAACATATTGGGGGAAATTCATTCAACGTAATTCACAGCCAAATAATTAAAAGTATGTTATTTGAACATTTATAACCTAACCTAACTTGGCACTGCCTCCGTTTTGGTGTCTGGTGTGGTGCGCAGCGCTGCTCGGACCGTGCACCACTTCCCTTTTTTTCCTCCATAAACGCCGCTCTCAGCTACTTTGCCAGTTGCTGCATGAACTTCATCCGGGACATTTTACAGTTGATTCACTCCTTGGAGACGATGTGTGCAATGATTCCAGCCAGTTGTAGCATGTATAAAGTTATATGAACACGTAGACAGCTACCGGCCATCTACGTGTACTGCACCTTTCAAAGAGCGAGCGCCCGGTGCTTTTCTTCTGATTCAGAACAGAGTCCATCCACGCCTTAGTAGCCTACGTTACCGACTCTGGCTTTGCCTTCGGCCCATTGGTGATACCCACACTTGTTACTCGAGACTGCTAGTTACGTTTCTCTGACAGAGACTATGATTATTACTAAGCAACCAAGATGCATCTTCAACCACGCAAAAGATCAAAAACAAAACTGCGAAAATCCGAGCTGACCGTGTATGGCCAAAATAGGTAAAAGTGATTGCATTTTCTTTGCCTTTTGTGTAATTTATATAAAAACTGTTTTAAATGAAAATACAGACTCTTTTAGGAAAAGTCAGGTACCAGCAGGATTGTATTTTTTGTAATTCGGCAAAGTTATTACACAAATTTCAAAACAGTCAAAATGACCGTCCTGGCCGTTCTAGTGTTAAGGAACAGGCCACAGGGGGACCATCTAGCAGCATGTATGCTACTTAGGGCTGGGCGATATGGCCTAAAAAAAAAATCCCCAATTTTTTCAAAAAAAAAAAAAAAAATCTGAGTTAAGTCGATTTTTTTCTCCCTCTACTTAAAATCAATCTGCAGATGACAAAGAAATTGTTCAAAACAAGTTTTATTTTGTTTTGACACACACACACACACACACACACACACACACACACACACACCATTATGATTATTCATGCCAATTTTGTGAAAATATAAATTTGTTTGAGTTTTTTTTGGGGGGGTGGGGGGGCTATATATTCAACAACAAAACTGATGCGTGAGATAAAGCTGTTTTCACACATACAGGTGGCAATTCACTTCTCGTTCCTCGCTAAAAGTTCAAATCATTTTAACGTTATTGCGCAACCTTGCCCCTATTTCCATCTGTTGCTGAGTAACGTACGTTAACATCCCATGGTCTCTTGAATGTAGCATACCTGTAGCAAGCTCCTTCGTAGCAATAAAAACAAACGTCGAAGCGGAGCTCCGTGCTAAACAGCGGCGATTGCAAGTTGTTTAAGCCGCAACAGACCTCCGTCACAGCTCAGTTGTATCAGCAGCATTTAGTAGATGTGTTGAGCCGCCAAAGAATTCCTCAACACGGCCTCTGGTGCCCCGCATGGTGCTCCTTCAGGTCAGCTGTAGCTGGTGGTTCAGTTACCGAGAATAGGTGACTCTCAGCCGGGGACAGTGCACCGCGAGCGGCCGGTCATTTCGGCGGAGATTACGGATAAGTAATGAAACGACTGGTTAAGAAAATAATGAATGTTAGTCCCTGTCGCTGCCATGTTTGTGTATCTCTACGGCAAACGCGTGGGGGGAGGGATGAGCCCATTCGGAGCTACGGGAGCCCAGAGGGGAGCGTCGGCGGATGTTAAGGAGAAAATTGATTTTTCATTCAAACAAATCCACGTCGACTACACATTCGAGTTAATCGATAAAATCGATTAATCGCCCAGCCCTAATGCTACTCCGCATTAATGGGCCACCTCTTTCTGAATTCCCCTATAACCGAACCTTGGAGTTATTTTTCCAAAAGCCAAGAAAAATCTAATTCACACAGCAAGGTTGCCAACTTTGCCACTGAGGCAAAAATGTAATTAGTTTCATTATGAATAGTTTCATACTATAGCCTACTTTGGGTTTGGTTTCCCTATGAAGAATATCTTGTAAAATTCACTTTGTAGACCTACAGTTCCTCAAAAATACAGTTCAATCAAAACAAAAAGAAAATATTCCTCAATTCCTAAATTCTAGAGGAAACACTGGACTGCAATGGCAAATCGAGTTTTGTGGGACCAAACCCTTTCAGACCATACAATGAAGGAGTGGGTTGTAGAAGTGTGAGTAATAGGATCCTGTGGCTTACTAGAGGGGGCTGCAAGCCTACAATTCTCCATTGGCATGATCATAAATAATACGAGGTTAGAGGCTAGCGCGGTCAAATGTCTTAGTCAGAGAGGAAGATTATGTCTAATGACGATGCCTGAAGTAAATAATCGTTTTGGTGAGTGAAATCTGGAACCTTCTCAAATTTGAAACATTAACTGAATTAAAAAAAAGCACCATTCTGAGTTAAAAAATAAATAAATCTACAAATCAAGCTCCCTTCACATAAACAAGTCCCACATTCTAATATGTTCATTTACCTGGACAGGGGACGGTTTCTCCCATCCCATTTCAAAGATTCCCATTAGCAGTTCCCGCTTTAGGCAGTAGTCTTCAAATTCATTTCCCTTAGTTGATGTCACATCCTGGGAGAACACAGCAGAACAATATGAGATTACCGTTTCATAGGATCCAGAAGTTGATGTGACCGCATTAGAAGCCAACACACATTTAATGAGCCTAAAACATGCCAAATTCAACGGAAAATGTGGGAAGTGTCGTAAGAGTTATGAACAGTGAATCTGAATAATGATATCTGCCAGTATCATCAAAAAGCCTTTAACATCGAAGGCAGGGGACTACAGATGAAAAATAGCCTTTTGGCCAATTCTGGCTTTTTTAACCCATGGGAAATCATGCGTTTTAATAATTTGCGCTGTCCCCTTTTAGCCTCGTGAGACCGTCCTGATCTCGCAAGCTCCAGTTTTCCAATCGCAGATCAGTCTGGCATTTTGAGATAGAGAAAATTAGGAGCCGTTAGCCAAACGACCGGGCCAATCAGCGTTGGTTTTGAGGTGGGTTAGGTGGTGATAGAAAGATGGTTTATCCAATCAGCTAACCAGTATTTTCCAGACAGCGGTAGCCCTAATTCTGTTAGCCGCTCGCTAATGCTTTTTTTCTTTTGGATCCTTCTTTTGGAATATGGTCCAGGAACCTAAAATGGGGCCTTTTATTCCTAAATTCTCATTACACAAACAGCAAATATCCTTTACAGACATGTTGCTTGCAGGAGCTAACAAGCTATGCTTTGCCTGCAGCAGCAGGGGCGGGCTTGTGGTTGTATTTTCATACGCTTCATGGATCTGATTGGTTGATTTGGCCCGTATATCACCAACATAGGTGATAGACTGATGGTTCTTCCAATCAGCTAACCAGTATTTTCGCACCTTCCCAAAAGTTCTCCAACGGAAAGTTCCCAGATGGATATGCCGAGCAAATGCGAAGCAATCCATCTGGCGGAGTCAGGTTAGTCCCCTTTCATAAATAAACTAAACTCAAACTCCGTACTAATAGTTACCCTACCGCGGTTCTCATCCTGGTGTCTTTTGGAGGAAGCTCCAGGCACTTCTTCCAGTCATCACCAAACCTAATAAGAATTTGCATTGTTAGGTCTTAATAAATAACACACACAAACAAGGGGGCTCTGAAATATATTGAACCCCAAAAACAAATTTCCATATTATATAGAGACTAGGATGTTGGCCGGGCAAAGACTTCAAATGTACTAGCCATGTCAGATATATGCATAATATATATGTGCCATGCACAATAGCAAAAAGATATGAGATTGTCTTCTTGCAGTGTTTGTGGTCAACTTTATTGTGCAAAACACACCTATTAAAATCTTTGTTTTCTGGGAAGGAATTAATTACCATATTTTGCAGATTATTGTATCCAGTTTAAGTAGTCAAGCTACAAATTACTGATACAAATACTAAAATTAATTATTAATGCAGAATTGAGAGCTGGATCTTACTTGATGCCCCCACTGCTTTGAGGAATGCTGGTCCTTTTCTGGAGGGCACTGGACTGTTGGGCAGCTGCAAGAAGTGCTGCCTGTCCTCTGAGTTGCCCATTTGCTGGTTTGTTCAATCCAATCATCTGTGCTGGGTTTGCCGTTCTTGCTGTAGCCATCACAATAACTGGCACTTTTCCTCAGTGTGTTATATGTGCCTCAGTGTGCCTCTTTTACTGATATCTTGCTTAATGCACCAGTGTAAAAAACAACTAAAAGCTGAAATAATAATAAAAAAAAAAAAGTTTCTTTTTTTTAAAGAATGTATTGTGTACACTATCTGACGTACAGGCCTCTTGAAAAGAAGAGGTCTGCTTATGAATTCTGTCTATTTACAAGACAACTCTCCAAAAAAGGGAGAAATTAACATTCATATGAATAAATAAATCAATTATGTGACCAAAACATACTCCGTTTCAAAATTGTTTGTCAGAGTACTCTTATCCTTGCTGTAACAATGATCCAGAATTGTCTTTTTGTGTCCTTCGAGTATCTTGGCTTTTTAAGTCCAAGTGCTTCGTTTATACATTCAAAATGGCCAGTAGTAAAATATGATCTGCTTCGTCACGTCTGACTATTTTTAGGATTTGTTCCTTTGACATCAAAAAGTCTTCAAATGTCTTTGCTGGGGCTCAAAACTGGCTCAAAAAAGTAACTCCAGCAATTGTGTCTTTAACATGGACAGTCCACTTTAAATGTCTGTGGTTATCTTGTTCCGGTTTCGTTTACTTCTGCAGCAAAAGTTTGAGATGACAGTCTGCAAAGTGCTTTGGGAATTGCCGATCAACAAAAAAAATCCAGGTTACCTGCCAGGCAATAAACAATCGTGGGTGGTTAGTTTGGATCATCAACAAGCGAGACAAAAAAATAACATCACATGCAACAATGAACAACCCAAAATAAGCTACTAGATCGATAACACACATTTCAGATGTGTGTGTACACTAGTGTATTACCACCGGCTACCTTTGATAAACTGGAACACAAACAATTCCACGTTTTGCAAAACCCATCATGTCTGCAACAACGGATAACTCTAGACCGCAAAACTGGTCAACACTTCCTCCAAGTTAAGAGCGAAACTGTGAAGTCAACAGCATAATTATAATATGAATGGCAGTTAACAACTGTGCCAGCGCGGCTTTGTTGTGATGCCATGCTAACCTGTTCGCTAACGTTCAAAGTTAGCTAGCTAGCTAGCCATTCGACTTTAACCTTATCCTCATTTAACAGAATACAAAGTAAAGCCAGCCACCAGGGTGTTGTCCCGTGGTTATCTTCTTTCATGAACCCTTTGTTGTCAATGTCGATAGCAAAGTTAGTTTGAAAGAAGTTAATTAGCACGCCTGTAGGCAGCGTTAAAACTTTATGTATAGCAACGTGGCTTTGACCGTCCAGCTAGCATACTAACGTTAAGCCTTATTAACTTTTCTAATATGGACCCGATTTTAATCATCGAGAAACGATGTGCACAAAGCAAACCTGTGTGGAGCTTCTGGACTCGAACATTAACACTTTTATTCAACCTGGCCAAATTAAATTAGCAAGCTAGTGTTAGCTTAGCCAGGCTGTGTTAACATTACGTTAGTTAACTCTAGCTAATCAATACGATCGAACAAAAAACTCTTTTCCCAGCCGAAAAAAAGATGCTACCTACACATTGCTACATCCACCAACAAGCTTCCCTGTTGCGTCGTTGCTTAACGTTTCTTCGACAGTTTAATTAAGTTCGGTAACTACAGACTGTTTCGAGAAATCCACCGAGTTTTCACTCTTTTGTCTCTTCTTTCGGAATATCGACAATTCAACATGGCCGCGCGCTCGTTTTGGGCTGGTTGTTTCGTCCAAAGGACCTCCCACTGACCAATCACAACACTGATTTCAAATTCACAAATGTCGCTGTGGGACAAGCACAAGCTGACAAATCAAGACAAAGGTGAATCTGTTGGAAACATTTTGTTTAAAACGTAGGCTATGTACAACTTTTGATGAAAGCGAGTGAAATCTGGACACATGGACTGAAGTAACAAAGCACAGTTCTGGGTTTTAATGAGTGCAGTTGTACATTTAATTTTATAATTTTGATTCAGGAGAAAGGCCTGTGGGTTAATTTTAAAGCAGCCTCACTTTACATAAACAAAAGGGCCCTACAATATTTAATATCTTTTTTTGGGGGGGGCTGGTTTTGTTCCAAAGGACCTCCCACTGACCAATCACAACACTGCTTTTAAAATGTGTTGTTGTGGGACAAGCTGACAAAATCAAGACAAAAGTGAATCTGTAGAACACATTTTATATAAAAAAATATATACACAACTTTGGACAGTGATAAAACAACACACAAACACAAGCACGCGCGCGCACACACACACACACATACACACACACACAGTCACACAGGCCTATGCACACACACACAAACATCTGAAAGATACTGTGTACATAGATTATTAAAATGGCAGAAAGAAGGAATTTAACTGTGCAATATTAAGCAGGTCAAGCCTTACAGTAAGCAGACTGGAAACAGTTAGGGTGTAAAAATGTTTGTTGCCCTTCATTTCCTGCCATCTCTCTCTAGTTATCTATCAAAAAAAAAAAAAAAAACGAGGCAGGCCTATGTCCATAATTTACTGACATCTCCAGGCAGTCTACAAACAGTCCTTTTGCATTCAGCCTTGATTGCATGCAGTGGCACATTTCTATTGCTGCATAGATGCATGTAAAGAAATCCAGCTGATCACTGCAGCAGCTTGTCAGTCGCCAGTTTGGTCCTTAGGAGGTTGACCACAACAGTAGCTGGATGAGCAAAGACGCTGCAGGCACTCTGTCCAGGCATCAAAACCCAAGTAAGGATGCCAACTTTGACTGTTTTTTGTCATGGAGTCCAGCAAAAGAAGGCCAGGTTGTAGGGAAGTCTAAATTCAGGTGGAGTCTTTTACTGTTCCTTCATCCCATTGGCTGAACCTTCTCCTGGATGTCCTTATGGGCACTGAAGTCTCTTTATTGGTTGGCTGTGTGGAGGTAGTTGCAAGTTGCACTCGACAATAATTTAGAGCTAGTAAAATGGAAATACAAGGGTAGATGGAGTCTTTGGAGAGTGAGAGGTGCTACGATGAGGGGTGTGTGGTGTAGTCGAAGGTGAACATCCATGACTGTGGCTGGGAGATGGGGACCCTAAAGGAGAGGCAAAGAGTACAAATTAAATACTGTGATTTAAGTGTGTTTGTGTGTGTGTGTGTGTGTGTGTGTGTGTGTGTGTGTGTGTGTGTGTGTGTGTGTGTGTGTGTGTGTGTGTGTGTGTGTGTGTGTGTGTGTGTGTGAACCTGTAGGTCCATTTTCTTACCATTTTCTGTTAAGTTGCTCCCATGGGGTGAGAGAGACACACAGTGTTGATCTTGGACTCTTATGTGGTTGGAGCCTCTCCCTCGCAACACATCTGCTATCTGCAAAAGATTTACAGTCTCTTACAAACTTGTGTGCACGACCTAAAGTGACTGTCACAGTGATCTACAAAAAAAACCCACTCTCGAGCCAAACAAACTCTGCACCATTCAGCTCTGTCCTCTAGAGGGAATGATACACACATTTACTTTCTATTTCTGGCTCCAAACATTTCTTCCTACTATCCTAACCAGAGCCGTTAGAGAGAGACAGACATCATTTTGACAATCACAAGGAAGTCATTTAGAGGTAATTTGGCAACGATTTTTAGGGTTCATTGTTTTCTTGACACTATCTGAATTGTCCTGAAGCAGCAACACACAACGATAAAAAGGGCTAAAACAAACTAGCTACATTTCAGCAAGGTCTGTTTTATTATGCACATTTTCTTTTTCTGTCATCCCCTCGCTCACTTTCTTGTTCTTGGCCACCATCACAGGGGTATCGTTATGGTAGTTCTTGAGGCTGCTGTCAGCTCCGCTCTTTAGCAGCAGCCGCACCGTGTCCACCTGACCTCGACCACAGGCGCTGTGCAGGGCTGTGTTCCCACTGTATGACTGGCTGTTAACATCACAGCCACTCTGCAAGAGAAAAACAGAAGAAGTTGACACAGATGTGATTCATAGAGAAAGGCAGAGGAGACACAGCTAAGCGTAGAAAGTGAAACAGAAGATAGATCCATGGAGAGGGTGAGTTAGATCTGATAGGAGAGACGAAGAAGAAAAAATGCTTTACAAGGACAGATTAAGTAAGGAGAAAAGATAATTCTGCCCATGTACAACACATCTGCTAAGCTCTGATAATAAAGTTAAACTTTGAATATTTTTGCTCTAATTCTTTGAAGGTCTTATCTACAAGATAAAAAAAGAATGGGAAACTCAGTATGCAGATATGAGCTGGAAAGAGAGTCACAACCCTTCTCTCCCCTCCTTCCCTGCCCACACACCATTATTACCTCAATGAGGAAGTGGACCATGTCTGCGTTATTGCTCTCCACAGCGTGCATGAGTGGACTCTGGCCACTTTTAATGTCCTGATTATAGAGAAAAAAAAGCACCATGGGAGAAGTCAGAGGCTGCACAGACGGTAAATGTAAAATTGTGTGATGTTGTGAAACTTGGTCAGTGCTGAGTCAGTGCAGCACAAAGACTGACCATAGCATTGATGTCAGCGCCTGCATCCAGCAGCATTTTGGCCAAATCTTTATGGCCACGCAGCACCGCCAGATGGAGAGGGCTCAAACCTGAGAACAGGGACAGAGCAGAACCTGAGTTTCACAGTGAGCAAATGCAAACGTACACATAGACACATTCAGTGTGCACAAATCCAGATGAATGCATATTCACTGCATTAACCTGTTTGTACATACACTCCACACATAGTATAGCACATGTTTTATTCAAAGGTAATGCAGTATTAAAGGATGTTACAAGATAAGTACAGCATAAGACATTTAAAACACACAATACAAGGATTATTACATTTTAAAGTGATTTAAAGGAAGAAATCACAGACAGTGCAGGATGCTTGGGCAAATCATCTTCTGGAAGTGTTTTTCCAGCTATGTTACGCAAAATAACTAAATGCTGCTTTACTATGTTTTGTTAGCAGACTGCTACCAGATGACCAAGGTTTCTTTCACTGAGAGGTTTTTGGACTAGCAAGAGCATCTTAGACTCAATCATGTGGCACACAGGAAGCCAGTGGAGATACTTCAGAATTGGTGTGATGAGTTCACTTTTCTTCATAATTTTTAGGACTCTTCAAGCAGTGTTTTCAATGAGCTGAGTTGCCCAGGAGCATTCGTTTGCAAGACCTGAAAATACACCATTAAAAAAGTGAAACCTGAAAAATGCCCCCCCCTCTTAGTCTTGACAAAACATGAAATCACTGATTCTAATTAATTCAAATTAAATTAAGTAGACTTTGTTATTCAGTTAAAGTTGCTGTCATGTCATTAGATCGGATCCCTACATACAAACTCAGCTCCACTAATGCTCATTGTAGAAAGAGGAGCCTGTGTGTATTTTTGGGGCTTTCTCCTGTACGCAGAGTTGTTACTTTCACACTAAAAATGTCTCCTGTGCGGTGACATGACAGGCATACTGGGGAGATGAGGCAATGTGCCACCACATCAGACCACATAAGAAGGACATGTCCTCTTCTCTTCCCACCCACACACCCAAAAACAACCAACCCAAACCCCCTACCTGAGCAAGAGTTCACATTTCTTATATCCCCCAAAAAACAAGTAATGTAGTCTATGTGGTTGTTCACCTATTTTACCATGTTTCTGCTTGCACATGTATTGCTAATTATTCTGTATTACAGTAAAGTGTATGCAATATCTAGATGTAAATGTAAACTGGGTGATGTGTGGAAAAAACAATGGTGCCCAACACCTTTTCTTCCTATATAAGCAGCAATGCTTAGACAAAGTCTATTTATTATATCCTAATGTAATACTCCTAATTTGATTATGACTTTGCTTGTATTCATTAAATTAAACACTCAGAAAATCACTGAGGAATAAATGGTCAATCACAAGGCTCTATTAGATTGAATAACTTAATGAGAAGAGCTAGTGAGTCATCCAAGATCTGTCTTTGTCAAGAACAACTTCAATGCAATACAGACCAAAGGAGCTTCTTCTGTAGACTACAACTTACCCTCATAGTTTCTGATCTCCAGGCATATGGAGGATGAGGAGCGAGAAAGCACAATAGACAGACAGTCACGCTGGTAATATTCACAGCAGAGGTGGAGCGCTGTTTGGCCGTTACGGTCCAAGGCAGCAGGGTCGGCCCCGTCTCTCAACAAAGCCTCCACCATGTTTGCCTGCTGGGTGATCACTGCCAGATGAAGAGGGGTCTGAGGGGGAGGATGAGAGCAAAAATGACAGTTTAGACAAACCAGCGTATTCAGGTCGATAACCACAAAATGTCTCTTTAAATAGTTTTCATTTTTCACACTGCAGCACACACTAGACAGCATTCAGAGAGCGTGAACCCCCCACTAATGCTGAACAGTGCTCCCACTCTCTACTATCCTCAAAGACATCATTCCTATCTCTTAAAATCTGATATAAATATATGTCTTACTCTGTATACTGTTGATGTCATTATTTCAAAACCAGTATCTATCTTAGTGTCATTGTTCTGACAAAACATGCTCATCCAATAGTGGAAATCCCAGATCGTGATTTACAGCAAATGTAATAATGTGGTCCCTTCCCCAAGGCTTTTTTGTTGACATTCTTCAAATTGCAAATCCATAAAAGGAATAGTTTGATATTTTGGAAAAATACACTTTCCGGTGGAGAGTTAAATGAGAAGATACCACTAATGTCTGTGTGGCTAACATGAAGCAAGAGATATGAGAAAGTTAGCTTAGTACAAAGACTGAGAAACAGAGGGAACAGCTAGCCTGGCTCTGTCTGAAGATAACAAAATCTGCCTACATATCTCGTCATATGTTTGTTATATACAGTGTATATGCCAGGCTTGGTTTGGTGCTTGTAGGCAGATTTGTTTTACCTCTGAACAGAGCCATGCTAGCTGTTCCCCACTGTTTCCTATCTTTATGCTAAGCTAAGCTAACCGGCAGCTCACTGTAGCTGCATATTTACTGTTTAGACCTGATAGTGCTATCCTCTAACTCTCAGCAAGAAAGCCACATTTTTTTGATATTCTGCTGCCAGAAAGACAAGTTAAGTGTGTTACACAAGTTATGTGACCCATAGACAAAAGTGAGAAAGTATGAATTTCACAAATCTTCCAATTACCACATTATTGTAAATGATGGAGGAAGAATGCCATTATTTCTAGTAAAGGCCTCCTTTCATCTCGGGTTAAAGTTCAGAGACACAATACAAACCATGCCTCTAAGGACGGGCCAACACCTGATATAACTAAACAAGGAGCCATCTCTGGTAAGATTATTGTTATTACACATCACAAGATCATTAGATAGCCTACAGGCACATTTACTCCATACCTATTCCCAACACACCAAACCCATACATGCACACACAATGCCAAAATTCTTAGTTGTCAGCAATCACATCAAAGTCCATAAAAATAGCTGACTGTCAAAGATGAGACCTTTGCACCATATATCACAGAGCAAACAACAGCAGCAGCAACCTTAGCGTGAGACTGTGTGATTACGTAATTCAAAATGAGAAGGGAACCTGTTCTGACAAACAGCCTGCAAGGACAGGAAAAACAAAAAGTACACACAGTTGACCAGGTGTTTTCCTGGATGAATCTACTACGTGCTCAGTTAATTCACTTGGGCAATCTAGGATGTTCCTTTGGGTGAGGTCAGCATGTATCATCCTGTTGATAATTATGTTAACTCTGGCCATGGGGGGCACTGACAACTTTCTTTTTAAATTAAGCAATATAATAGTTCAGTCATAAAGGGAAGTATTATAACCTGGAATTTTTAGCTACTATTTAAGTTACACAATGAACGCAGCAATCAGGAACAGATTGTTGCTCCAAGTTTCACTTTTGCTGTATTGTTACTGTACTGTACTGTGTATGTGTGTGTGTATGTATGTATGTGTGTGTGTGTGTGTGTATGTGTGTGTGTGTGTGTGTGTGTGTGTGTGTGTGTGTGTGTGTGTGTATGTTGGGGATTTGTTCCAGTAAAGACTATTAAAAAAAAAGAAAAAGTAGTCTAGCAGTGGGAGAGCGTCTCTGTGGAATTCCTCCAGTGTGTCAATGCCAGTGTTCCTCCCTTTAGCTCTTGTTTCCCTGAATCCAGTGACTCACACACACACACACACACACACACACACACACACACACACACACACACACACACACACACACACACACACACACACACACTCACTCACTCACTCACTCACTCACTCACTCACTCACTCACTCACTCACTCACTCACTCATACACAATCATATCCCCTGAGAAATTTGTCATTGTGAAAAGCAGCCATAATACTATTTTCAACTATTTTCAGAACTACAGAGATTACCTTCCACACTACAGCCCTTTAAGGCCTTAAAAATAGACCTCTGCAAGTTGGCAGAGTCTAGCTGTGGCTTCCTGTAAAGGATTTCAGAGTGACTAAAACAAAAATCCAGCAAAGATAAGAGCAAGGGTGGGAAGAGAAGATGGAGGAATGAGGAAGAAACGGAAGCGGCAGAGGGGAGTCCAGGGGAAAGACAGGATAGCAAGGGAAAATCCCTTCTCTTTCCCTTGGGTCTGTCCTTGCACACTTGCATTCCTGCAATATGAGCAGATCAACATGAAGGAGGTAAAAATATGAGAGGTTTCTAAGCATGAAGAACAGCCCCGGGCTGTAGGCAGTGCCAAACACAAAGAAAGGTGCAGGGCAACACTAAAGGAGATAGAGACTGTTCTAGAGACTTTTGTGGTGAACACTATAGGGTAAAGTCAGTCTTGTTGCACAAAATAAACATCACACACTTTTACGTCAGAGCTGTTGACAGTTATGCTGATAGCATCAGTCAGTTCATCAGTTATGGTTAGAAACCCTGAATTATCTTAAGATATATGCAGCGAGATCTGAGAAAAAGGACAGTAGTGAGAGAGCGAGACAGGCAGAGAGACAGCACAAGAGAGAGAGAGAGAGAGAGAGAGAGAGAGAGAGGGAGAGACAGACACGCGCAAGGGAAAGTCCCTGTAAACTACCCTCTGAACCAAGGTATGTTGAGAAACAGCCCAAAGCAAGGGGGTCATGTGACTTCTCGGAACAGAGATACTAAAGCACACAAACACACACAGATGTCTCGCTTGTGCACACACACCCTCACCCTCAGACTAAAAAAATAAAATGGTATGTTACCAGCATGCACCTAAACAATGTCATATGAACAAAAGATTTCAACAGTACAGAGGATGTGATCATTTATAGACATGTCTTTATTGATGTGATTATTGAATTGTTACAGATTGTCTGCATGCTGCAGTAACGTAGAAATAACAAAATGCACTTTATTGGATTACTTTAATCTAAAGTAAATTTGTGCATGTTTTAGTGTGGGAGGCCCCTGGGGATTCAGTCCCCAAACCCCACTAGTGTCAGTGTCTTGCAATACACCATCAGCTGTGGAGAGAGCAGCAAAAAGTTGACAACTACCCTGTGTGTTTGTGCACAGCCTGATAGCGTGACCCAGTGTGGGAGTATCAAACAGCTGTCTCTACCATCATAGTAGTTCATGAAGTGAAAGGCAAATCAAGCACTGACACTTGCACAATTGTTTAGTTACGGTACTGATAGTAACACTCTGTCAAAAAGTTCCATATGCAAAACCACAGAAACTCAGGATTTGTCATCAATATTGGATAATATGTATTTTATGTTGGTTTTTTTTGTTTGGAAGTTGGTCAGTGCCAGAAAATGTGTTCAGGTCTGTCTGGTAAACTTTATATTTAGAAAAAGTTCCCTTTTGAAGTGTGTTCTTTATGCCTGTCATTCAGTTAAAACCACATAATCTGGTAGGCAAATGACTGTGACGGGCCTGAGCCTGAAAATCTCCCTTTTTGGTTATAATTGCATATGGCATAATATATGTGAGCGTGTGAAAAGAGAGTGTTTGTGTGTGTGTGTGTGTGTGTGTGTGTGTGTGTGTGTGTGTGTGTGTGTGTGTGTGTCGTGTGCATGCATGCATGCATTTTCATACACAGGGTAGACACAGGATATCACAAAACCTATACTGTCAAGCCTCAGCGATGAGGAAAGACAACAACGGATGATAGCACCAGCGTTATTTCTGGTAAGAGAGACTGTGGTGTCCTGTGTGGTGTGAAACCCCAGCCTTGAGAACTAAAGCTCTGCATGGCTCAGGTGCTTTCTCTGCTGAAGGATGAAAAAGAGAAAGCTGGCAGAATGCAGAGCAGGAGGGTGAAGAGGTAGAGACAACAGAGGGGAAGAGTGTTGGCTTAAAGCCAGTGGCTGGGACAGCCCTGGATTGAGAAACACTCAAAGAAAATTCCTTGTGTACATTCCAGTAAAGTACACTGTAGTTTATCCCTTTTGTTGAGGTTACTATGCAGGATGTTGAAGGGCACAGTCACTTTTTCATAGGAAAGACTAGTCACCTCAGTCAAAGTTCATTGATTGTATTTATATCATTGTAAATAGCCAAAGTTGCGGTGGACAAGGAGTTTCGCACAGACTCTTTATGTGCAGGAAAAGCTAATTAGGTGCTGGAATACGAGTTTAAAATGACATGTTTGCAACTTATGTCATGTCCCTTTTCCAGCCTGTTCATGTGTTTGTAGTTAGGGCCAAGACATGAGATATGAGTGCAGGGTTCAGGAGAGTTCATGGGAGTCACAATTTGCTCTGATTAATCATCTTCTTTGAATTTCACAACACGGTAAACCCAACATGCAAACCCTGGAAATGGTGCACTAGAAAACCATGTTACAAAATAAAACAAAACATTGGAAAACACATGTAGCCCTTCCCAGTATGTGCAAGGCTTTGGCTTGTGGCAAGAACAGGTGGAGAAACCAGGAAGGGTGAATTCCAATGCATAACCATCAAACACCATGACTGTAAGAGTATGTGATAACACGGTGCAAGGCAAGGAGGAAACCAAGGCACTTCCTCTTTCATTCTTTTCCATGTTACTGTTATCAGAAGGGTGAGGCAGCAGGGGAATGTGTTTTGCGTGCTGTGGTTGTCGGGGCAGAAAACCCCATTGCATTTCAATTCTACATCTATCTTTCATCATTTTATACTGACTGATCCTGAGTGTTATGAAATACAACTAAAACATTGAAAAAAAAATTGGATTTGATTGCTGACACATTTGAAAGGAAGACAACATTTTCACTCAAATGCCAAACTATTGGTTCAAATTCTGCATTTGTAAAAGTAATAATAGCAGCTGTGTGTGCATGCATGTGTGTATTTAAAGTGCATTTGTTTTACCTGACGAAGGTTGTTGTAGACATCAAGGCCTCTGCGAGCCCACAGCAGGAGTTGAATCAGTCTGCAGACGATGGCCAACTCCCCCTGCACCACAGCTATATGGAGAGCTCTGTAATAATTACAAAAAACCCAGACCCATCATATTTTTTTTTTTACTTTAACAGTTGAAAGACAAAATTTTCAGAAGATTTCAAATGTTATTTAAGTGGGTCGCAGCAGGTTCTCCTGACATTGTGATCCACTGACACTCAACTTCTTGGCTTAAGTAGAAAATGACTGATAACTAATCAGAACTATAAATATACTATATATAAGCATGTGCAAAATGTATCTTAAGTGCAATAATCTCCACAAATGACATGGCATTTAATTTCAGCAATTTGGTGATGTGATAAGGATGTGCTGCATGACTGATGGCAGTACGTCTGTAAATGTTCAAACCCAGAGCACTACAAATCACATTCCCACATTGTAGCAATAAAGTCAGTCAAAAGGGAAACTAAAAGCAATAGTTCAACATTTTGGGAAATGGGCTTCTTTGCTCTCTTGCTGAGAACTAGATGAGAAGATTAATACCACACTTGGGTCTGTCCATTAGAGTTATATAGGGCCACAGCCAGCAGCCAGTTAGCTTAGCTTAGCATAACACCTGTAAAACAAAAGCCATCTACTGTACCAGCACCTCTAAAGCCCACATTATATCTCATTGTTTATTCTATAAATAGAAAGTGTTTTATGTTTTACAGGGTTATGTACTGGACTATCTCTGGGCTAGGAGAAGAGACTTATTGACAGCTTGGCTGGTTGCCTGGCAACCTCACAGTAACAACAAACTTCTTTTTTACGTTAACATGGTTTTCGCACGGATTAAACTAATGAGATATAACATGTTTGTTAGTGAGTTTTTGATGTGCTGCTAGTCATATTTGTTACCTTCAGACAGAGCCAGGCTAGCTTTCACCTTGTTTTCTGTCTTAATCCTAAGCTAACAGCTATCAAACTATTGCTTTAGTCAGTGTATACAGTCGATATCACTCATTTGGGATGAAACATCACACATTCTCTTCATGACCTTCAAATCTAACCTGTGAAGGACTTTAGTTTTTAAGTATCAGAATTAGCAAATTCACTTGATCAAAAAAATTATCCCACTAACAGTTGTACCAAGGAGCTCCACAGATGTACAGGCATGACTCACACCGCTCTTATCACACCCTTATCAAGACTAAAGGGGAAACCACTATCTGTGGTATATATGTGAAGCGAAAGAACAAATGCAGGCCAAAGTTTAGGACAGGGAAAGGCAATAAACTAAGCAGGGGGGAGGGCATGCTGTAGAAAACCATATAGCAGTTTTCATATTCTTTTGTTTTTTGCTGGCAGAAGAAGCAGCTTCCAGTAAGAGCCAGACTGGTTTTATGTCACTTCCTTCTTTATCTTGCTCTGTGTGCTGTAAAATCCAGCCATTAAGCTGTATGGTTTCTGACAGATTCTTTCTGTAGGTTTACTCAGTCAGCTTCATCAATCCACCAATGGATAAGTCATAATCAGACAATCATGCCACAGGAAACGGGGACACTTCTTGATAAGTTAAAAGTACCCTTGCACAGAATTTGAGGTCAGAAAATAAGTTCTTATAATGACAAAAGCACTTGCAACACTTCCTCCCAGCGACATGTCCCACTGACAAGGAGTCATTAATGACAGTAATTTCCTGCCAGAAAAAATATAGATTAAAGACCTCTCTAAGCAAACAACAGGAACTCTGACGTATAGTGCTAAGTTCTATACAGTTGTACACAACAACTACACATCCCTGCACATTTTATCAAAACGGTGGTTCATGTATCTGCCTTATTACAGTAGCCTTTCACGTTACTCTAATATCTCTTCCAACCACATAGAAAAACAAACAGTTTACATAATATCTACACTCACAATAAAAACGTTCACATTCTTTGACAACTTGATGAAGGCAAGTATGAACAGAATAATGCCTCTGCTCTGTTACATAAACTGAAGCATAAGCATGTGCCAACCTTCACTTGCAGGGAAAAAATCATGCTCTACTATGTCCGTGTATATATAAATAAATGCAAATTGTGGATAAACTGTGTGTGTATGTGTACATACATGGATAATTGCCCATGAATTAGCCAGCATGGACATCAACACTCAAACTAAATGGTGCTATTCAAGAGCAGGTTGGAATTGCAACTGCTGTAAACAATCAGATGATTTGCTCCTGACATCAGAGCGAACAGTAGAAAAGCAGAACTGTATGTTGGAACGGGAGCATTGTGGTTCTTTCCTCAGCTGGTCCCTGTTCCTGTAACTGAGCTCAGTATCAACACAGATTATCATATTTACTGTACACGCTATTAGCATCACCCATCATTTGCCTAAAAATCCCCTTGCATTGTCAATAAATCCTGCGGTGATTGGAGTGACCAATCATTGTACAGGATATCCACAGTCAGATATAGTTACTCATTTCTTTAAGCATTGAGCCCAACTAATGTATCAACAACAAATGTAACAACAGTTGCCTTCATATAGGCCTAAAGTGACTTTGTCTCTCTTGTTAAAATCTTTTCTTTCTGCATCCATATCTCTCTTTTTCTCTAAAGATGAAACTGTACTGTTTCTAGTTCCTGGAAGTGGGGCAGACCACAGCCCTAGATAACCTCAGACCCAGCAGCACTGACGCAGAAAGGAGTCCCGAGCCTGCCACATTAACACTGACAGTCCCAGTGTAACTGTGTGTGTGTGCGTGTGTGTGTTTGTGTGTGTGTGTGAGATACAGAGAGAGAGAGAGAGAGAGAGAGAGAGAGAGAGAGAGAGAGACAGCAAGCAAAAAAGAGACTGCAAGAAAAAAGAGAAGACAGCATGGTGCGGTATCCTGTTTGGTATAGAGGTAGCCAAACTGAATGATCAGAATGAAGTCTAACATATCCTGTGGTCTGTGGACCTGGAGGCTGTTTCACAAAAGTAGAATTTATAAATCCAGGATAACTGATAAAGCGAGGCTTGACCTAGTCTTATCTGTGCATCCTGGTTTGTTTTTTTTATAATTGCTAGGTTTTTATAATTGTACAATACTCTCAAATGATAGTCCCAGTTTACTGAAGAGAACACAAATTGTGTGCTAAGAATGGCAAATAAAAAGCACACGGAAGAGTAATATACATGATCCTTTATTGTTAAAAGGGTGATAGAATGATTATATAGGGTATTTTACACTGTTCCTTAAGGCCTCCTAATGGGGTATGTAACATTGGTTGGGCTGAAAATTGCCCGAATGCTATTTTATTGGGCCCTTAACTACCCTGTGAATATGGCTCTATTTGGAACAAGAGCTTTTCTTCCAAATATGGTATGCTCAGGAATATTCAGAATGAAGTGCTCGCTGATTGGTTTGAGCAAACTACATAGAAACACATGGGAGACTCGACAGCAGGTCTCATATTTCAGACACTGCAAAGTTATACATTGTTTGTCGGGCTATTTCGTTATTAAATTCACTTCTGAGACTTTTTTAAGCGAGAAATCAACTATAATTGATTGGTGGCCAATTGCAAATTTGGTAAGACTGTGTGTCGGATTTCAGCGCCGGTGCTGCCTGTTTTGCTGCCTCGCCGCCCGGCCTGCCTTCCTTCACAGACCCCGGCCTGCTATTAGGTACTTGGAGCTCCGTCACGACTGGCAGCTCACAGCACTCCATACCCGCGCAAAGTCACCGTCTTTTGGCTAATGGACAACCAAATGCCGCTGCCCTGACAGAGCTCCAGGGCCTGCAACTCCCTTCTTACTGCTAGCTAAATGGCCCGTGTGTGAGAGTGAGAGCGCGGTCAGCGAGCTTGTTACACCAGCAATCTCTTACCACATGTTACACACATGCCACTCATACAACATCTACCTAAATGTCTTATAAAGCTAACAACGGTGTCTGATTTCAAATTAATGAATATTTGTGAAGACTAGCTAGGTGTTTCGTTAGCTGCGACTGCCCCTTCAATTCTAGCTATATGTAGCTACAAATCACGGATAGTTAGCTTCATTTTCGGCGTAATTCGAGTATATTTACAGTTTGAATTTCGTCACGCCACTTATACAACATCTAGCTATCTAAATGTTTTGTTTTCAAGTTAATGAGTATTTGTGAATTTGTGATAGAGCTCCATCCAGCCGCAGGCTCTATCAATGAGACTCACGGACAAGCGGCGTTTATTTCCCCAATCGTTTGTTTAAATAACTCAACACATTATAATTACACACATTATAAGATTAACTGAAACCTGTGGTAAGAGGTTGCTGGCGTAACAAGCTCGCTGATCGCGCTCTCACTCACATACACCGGCATTTAGCTAGCAGGAAGAGGGGAGTTGCAGGCCCTGGAGCTCTGTCAGGGCACGGGCATTTGGTTGTCCATTAGCCCAAGAGACGGTGACTTTGCGCGGGTATGGAGTGCAGTGGGCTGCCAGTCGTGACGGAGCTCCAAGTACCTCATAGCAGGCCGGGGTCTGTGAAGGAAGGCAGGCCGGGCGGCGAGGTAGCAACACAGGCAGCACCGGTGCTGAACTCCGACACACAGTCGGACAAAATTTGCAATTAGCCATCCATTTTCGTAAAGCGGCCCATATTTGAGCTTTACATAGTTGATTTCTCGCATAAAAAAGTTTCAGAAGTGAATTTTGTAATGGAATAGCAGAGATCTGCGTGACCTAGCTAGATTCAGAAGACTACCTGATCTCAGGTCAGTTGTGTAGCCTATGTAAATGTTGGGGCGTGACTGTTCTCTTAATACACCCATGGGCGTGACAAAGTTACAGGCACTGGGAGGTTAACGACAACTTCCAGCTTTGTTGAGATTCTCCCGTTTTCAGCGGCAGTTTCAAAATATGAGATTTTCATACTAAAGGGGTGTTGTTAGAATATATTTGTGAGAGTAAGCTAACAGGTTTGTAGAGTTCATGATTTTGACCTTGTTGTCTCGTTTCCCTGGGTCCATCTGGTTTTACAGTGATTTGACATTACAAAAGGAGGGTGAGATAATGCCTGAAATGAAAAGGTCTTCTCTTATCAAGGGGGGAACAGGCAACAAGGTCAGCATTTTGTAAGTGCGTGATATGTGACACAAAGTATAGTGGAATGACCTGACTCTTGGAAAACTCTGTAAGTTTGAAGGAGATTAAAAAAGACAGAGGTTCATATTCAACAATAGCAGCTTGTCTTTATGAGCTGAGAATGGGAAGTCAAGGTCATGTTTTTATACAATGTGTTACATATCTTTAGCCGGCTGGAGCCAGAAGATCGGGACTATATCCAACTGATAACAGCACCACGGATGAAGCAGAGAGAGTGAATAAAAAGTGAAGGTTCTGGGTTAGCCGGGATCAGATGCTGGGGGAATCTCTGTCTGTTTGCTAGGTTGTAGCGATAGGCTACTTTGTCTTGAAGTAATCTGATCCTTGTGCACAAGTTTATTGTATTTTGCAATATCATCCACTAAAGCTTGTTATTAACTTTAACTGGACGAATCCTGAGTCTTATTTTGAATCCTGAGTCTTTTTCTCTGATCTACCAGTAAATGAACACTATTCAGTGACCATAGAATTGGAGTCAGATTAAGTCTGGCCTTTTTAGGGCCAGACCGGTCATCGGTCACATTTTAGAATAAAATCCTACAGTGTCAATGGGATTTAAATTTTTAATTTAAAGAATAGAAAAATAAATAAATAATCTAAAAAGATCTATTGGTCTCTGACCAGTCAGCCATTGTTAGAACCATTATAGAAACACACATGTAGTATACAACTTTATATACTGCCCTTCATCACTGACTTCATTTAAAACACATTTGAAACTGTATCAGCCTTTTCTAATCTAATAAAAAAAACAGCATCAACAACTGTCACATGAATACTTTTTAAAACAATGGTCACAATGTTAAAATAATAACATTATCTAACTGAACAGCAACAATAGCTAAAACCACTGGTGAGTGAACAGAAAAGGCTCCAGGATTAATAAATTATGGCTGTTAGCCTGGTCAGGAGCAGGCTAGCTCCACACAATAAATCTCCATGGTAACTTTTTAACAGTACTTTTAAATTTGACAAACAGATTAGTTCTGTTGTTAAAACCAGCTTCTTCCAGCTGAGACTTGAGGCTAAGGTTAAGCCCTACCTGCTACGCAAAGACTTCGAAAGAGTCATACATGCATTTATTATGTCTCGTTTAGACTACTGTAACTCTTTGTATGTTGGATTGGATCAGTCATCCCTTCGTCGGTTACAGTTAGTCCAGAATGCAGCAGCTCGACTTTTAACCAGGACCAAAAAGCGCGACCACATTACACCGGTTTTGGCCACGCTCCACTGGCTTCCTGTCTTTTTCAGGATTGAATTTAAAATTGTATTAATTGTTTTTTAAAGATCTTAAATGGGTTGTCGCCTTCTTATTTATCGGAGCTCTTAAATGTCCACACACCTGTCAAAGCACTGAGGTCTTCCAATCAGATGCTCCTCGATGTGCCCAGATCCAGGTTAAAAAACAAAGGTGTCCGAGCCTTTTCAGTGGCTGCTCCAAACCTGTGGAATAGTCTACCTATTCAATATAAGAACAGCTCGGACCATTGAAACGCTCAAGTCCTTGCTTAAGATCCACTATTATTCATTGGCTTTCAATTCAAGTTGAGCTTTGATATCTTGACCTTTTTCTATAGTTGGTTGTTGTTTTTGTATTGTATATTGTGTATTGTTTGTGGATATTATATCTCTGATTTTTGGAGCTTGTTGAGCACTTTGGTCAACTATGATTGTTTTTAAACGTGCTATATAAATAAAATTGAACTGAACTGAACTTAGGTGCTTCTGCTTTCGTTAAATCGAGGCAAGGCTTAAGTCATCCAGGATAACTGAGAAATCCCGGCTTAAACCGTATCTAGGTTTTGTGAAATAGCCCTCAGCTGAGCAATGAGGTGATGTGTCGGTGTTTGTGAATAGTAAACAAAAGAGAAGCAGAGACGCACCCCAGTCCAGTTAACAAGAAACGTCCCATTGTATAGTCTGCTGTGTTCGTCACGAAGAATGATGCTACTTCCAGGTTTTACGGGTAAAGGTATTCATAGGGGAAACCTGGATGAAGAAGAAGTTTGTTGTTTTGTTTGCCATCATAGTGCATTTGAGGTTTAACCTTGAGTAAGTCAGAGAGTTATTGAGCGGGTGAGTGTGTGATGCCCCTTTTAAAGCTCCTATATGAAAGCAACTATTTGTACAGTATTTGAGCTCAATGCATGGATGATACAGGATATTGAACATTAATCTGTTCAAATATGGGTTGTGAATGTCAACAGAATACTTGGGTAGTTTAAAACACAGCACATACAATCTCACAGATACTATGAACTTGTGTTCACTCTTTTATAGCACAGGCAAGCTGTGTTGGACGAAAGTAAAATAGGGCAGGGGGGAGCGTAGACCCAGGTCATATAACTTTAGTGGCATTTTCCTATGTTGTTGCTTCAGTGTGAAAAGGCTGTCTGACTCAGTACCGTTACATACCGTATGCATACAATAAACAGAAATACTTTGTTTACTGTCAATAGATGGTTAATATGTTGTATTTTTCGTCTATTCGTTTTTGGTCATGCTAGTGGCATGGCTCTAGGGCCCATCGGTCCACCACTTTGGTGCAGAGTGAAATATCACAACAATTTTATGGATTGCCATGGAATTTGGCACAGATATCAGATATCCATGGTGCCCAGAGGATAAAACCCATGACTTTTCCTCTTGCACCATGAAGCCGACATTTGTGGTTTTGAGGCAAACGTCCTCACAACTATTGAATGGATTGCCATGACATTTGCTACACACATTAATGTCGCCCTCGGGATGAATAGTAATCCTTAATGATCTGCTCACTTTTCATGACGGCGAATATTTTATTTTTCCAAATACCTAAAAAACTGTATTTCCATCATCTGTAATTGTGGGCATGTTGCCATGCCAACGTTAGCATTTAATTCAAAGCATGTGTATAGTCTCACAGAACCGTTGGTGTGGCTGTGGATTTTTAATCTTGTGTTTGTGTTTGTCTTTTCAGAAACATTTACATGTTTACATCTGGATCAGGGCATGTGCAGAATAGAAATACTGGAAAAACAAACAAACAATCAAAGTATTGGTTCTCCATAGTAATTTGAAATGATCTAAGTCTGCAAGTAGATAATGACCCAGTAAAGGTGTTTACATGATGGTTTCAATGATCAGAGTATCACCAAACTCTGCATATAATATAGTTATTGTGCAGGCACAGTAAATGCAGTGACTGACTGGAAGCATGTAGGAATTAATTTGTAGGAGCTGTAAAACAATACACATCTGCAGAGAGAGATGAAGCTGATAGAAAGAAAGCGGTAAATGAGGAAGTGAGGAGCGGATGTTTGGGTTTTTTGAGCCCATTCATTTAAAAACAGAGAAGAAAAGAGAGAGAGACCGAGACACCTGAGAAAAACCGCAATCGTGTTTAAAACTGAGCCCTCACTGGTTTTCCCGAAACTGAGGGGCTCAAAGGCGCTGAGAAAAAAAGATGAACACCCCATTGACGTAAGACGATCGCATGCTCACCGTCACTCACATTATGCATACACAAACACACGCACACACACACTCATGTACATACAGACAGTGTGAAAAGCAAAGGGGGACTGAGAATGTTTCTTTCTGCAGAATTCACACAAAGTTTAAAACAACCACAAAGCAAAAAGTAGGTACTACACAAGGTCTCAACCTCATTACAAAGGGGTTGGGTTTTGCGAAAGTCTTGTTGCCTTAAGTCATTATAGTAATAAGATAATGTTCTTCATTTTGGTTTTGTGTCTGCACAGCAAATTTGGATAGCATTCTTGTAAAATGCTCCAGAGTGGAGTGTCAACAATTTATTATAATGACGATATAAGTGAAGGTGAAAGATAAAATCAGGTTATAGGTTACCAGTGTTTAAAAAGTCACACTGTAAAAAAAAATATATACAGGCTTTTACCTCTGCAAATATAAAAAATGAAAAAGTATTTTTTTTATTGTGGCAATTATCTTTTTCTGTGATGTGTAATTATCTTCTTATTTCCTCGCTACTATCTGTCAATAGCGGATGTGTCAGAGTGATTATGAGTCTCTGAAGCAGATATGAGACAATGAGCAGCTGTGACATGTCACGGGAGTTATGGCTTAATGTTGGCCATCACAAGATTGTTTCGAATGGATCACGAGATTGTTTCGAATGGATGCAAATGATGCTGATACTTTTTGAAACCGCAACATCAAAGACATAAAATTCTTGGACATTCTATGTATTCAGTCATAAGACTGTGTGTGTGTGTGTGTGTGTGTGTGTGTGTGTGTGTGTGTGTGTGTGTGTGTGTGTGTGTGTATATATGTGTGTGTGATTTCAGTTAGTGTGTGGGTGGGTGTTAAGACTTTAGACAAAGTAAAGTAACCATGCGTTAAAGTTTAATATTTGCATTCATGTGGTGTCGAGAACTCCTCCAGTGTCTTGTGTACATCTATTCTCATTCCTAACCCCCCATCCTACACTTAAAATTATAGGTTGCTTGACACATACACATACACACACACACACACACACACACACACACACACACACACTAACACAAACATGCAATGCCTATTTATTGAAGCAGCTCAGACTCAAGTGCTATAGTTTCCAGGTTAGTGTATGCGATCAAAGTCTCCATTGCCACTTATTGAATCATTCCTGATTGACACTAAATCAGTTTCCCTTACAGGAAGTGAAACAACAGTAAAGAATTTGGTTGGATGTGAGGGGGGCACTGACTGTATCTGTTCAATATGCAGAACCAGGTGAGTCACAGAGAGCATAACAAATAAACTTGGATGATATTACAGACGTCTCACAAACCACATCCAGGTTGTGCAACAGCAAACCTTTTGTTTATAAGGTCAGACCGTGTCAGACTAATGTTGTTTGGGTCTACCCAATGAATCACTTGTATTGACTTGTTATGTATGTGACCATCTTTATGACAATGTTAATGGTTTCCATTTGAAAAGACAGGTCAAGTAGTAAAAGGGTCAGGCCGGGCAGGTTAAAGAGAGGCAGGGTACAGATCTGCAGTATGTCATTGGCTGGTAAGCTATAATGCAGAATTAAATGTCACATGACTTTTTCATGCAAGACATTATAACATGGCACAGTAGGAAAACCTGAGGTGTAAATGATCCAATTAATGATGATGGGTTTAGAGTCCTGGTATTGTGCATACACGGAATACTGCATATCTAAGTGTACCGATATCTCTTCTATTAGTTTGGACTCATTCATCCCCACATGTAGCCTAGAAATCTAGACGCACCCTAGCGGCAGCAAATGTAATTTGCAGCCAGGGTCAGTCTAGCAACTCTCCGTTGGCTTGCGAGCTGGAAAAACCAAATTCTGGTCAGGCCAATCACATCGTGTATAGAGTCGATGGGCGGGCTTAACATAAGGACAGCAGAGTTGCGACGGTTCCACGTGAATTCCCTGCTACTTGAAAATAAAGAAGATGGCTGCTGCTGCTGGCGAGCAGCGGTCTTTCGAATCAGTTTGGCCATGACTCTGGAAGACTTGGAGTTAAAAAACGAAGATGTGTTCGGAGTTTTGCTGACCGGTACGGCAAAAGTTTAATCTATCAACTAGCGTTAGTCTGGTGTGGCTATGAGTGCAGAGGGAATTTGAAAGACAACCGTTTATCCCGCCCATCGGATTGAGCCCTGCCAATGGTGAGTTCCCAGACCCAACATATTGATGTGGGTCTGGCTTTCAATTGCTTCTTGCCACCATAGAGGGCATCAAAGTACAGAAACTAATGTATTTCGTTTCTAATTAAAGTATGACCTTTATAATGAAAACTATTTGAACAAAACACACTACACATCCATTTTAGACTTTTAAATTTTGGACTGTTTAAACTGAGTTTGACTTTCATATTTGGCAAGTTTGCAACTGATGAGTCACTACTTCTAAGAAGTTATAGTAATGTTTTGCTTATTAAACTTACGGGTGGTCACTAGTTCAAACTCTTTGTTAGACAGGTCAAGATGTGAACTTGATCTGCTCAGTCTAAAGAAAATGACGATAAATGATCTCCATCTGCTGGAAATCCTATGAATATTTATGACTGTGGTAAGATTTCAGATCTGAGAATTGTGCTAAGTTATGACTGTCTGTTGTGAATAAAATGTGCTGATAATAAAAAAAAATGCATGTGGTGGATGAATCATAGGAACCTTTTAAGTTTACCATATGCATGATTGACTTGGATATGTGACAGGAATTACAACCTAAGCCATTTTAAAAACATCAACATACGTGTCTCCATCTTCATCTTGATGTGTAGCCAGAGCGATACCAGTCAGCAGGGTTTCGGTTTGGTGGACCAGATGGTGGTTCAGCTCTGCGACAGGGGGCAAACGGTACACTGGGTATGGACCTGAGCAGGAATGACACAGAAATAGAGGGAGAGAGAGACATAAAAGGTGGCAAAGAGGAAGAAGAAAAAGAGAAAATGATGAGCATAACAATGAAAATGCTGCCCTGGCAAACAAGTCATTTTTGTAATAAGAAAGTGTGCAACTGTGCATGAAGGTGTGCGTTTGGTATTCAGCTATGAGTTGACCCAGTGAGCTACTTTTGTCACAAGAATAGCTACAGAATAGCTGACTGGACATTTTCTCATTGATTCAGCAGTCACTGCTGCATCAACAACTCCACTGTCTTTCTTTACTTGTGAGACACTAATGACAAAATGGCATAATTCATGTAATTCCGAAACAAATTATCTACAGAGCCCCTGCAGGTTGTGCCATGCTCGGCCTTTGAAATCTAAATTGTGTCTCTTAACTTAGTCTTACTATTCAAAAGAGTGCACAGAGACCCTGTATGCATGTATGTCCCACCCAGCCTGATTATTTTGGCCATACAAAATAGAAATCACATATTTCAGATGAGAACTTTATAGCAATCACAGCAAAACTGTGATGTGTAAAAGAAAGTTCAGAAATGATTCTTGTTAGGCTATATATAGGCTAGGAGTTAAAAAAGACTTAAGAATACAATAAAAAATATTGTATTATACTGCTGGGGTAGTAGACCAAAAATAGACCAACGCTTACCGTAGTCAAACGAGGGCAAAAAGCAGATGGGATACCCATCTGGACTCTGTCCTGCCTCTTCAACACGCCTGGGAGTCACTGGTGCTGTGCCGACCCTGCTTTCATTCGTGGCTCTTCCCAAACGACCGTCTAAACTCTCTCGTGATGTGAAGTCCGTATCTACCGCAGGAGAAAACCGGTCTCCACTTTCTGGTGGAGCCGGTGACTGCCTTTGGGTCTCCGGCTCGACAGGAATCGGGCGTTTCCTAAAAGGAAGCCTGAAGGAAGATTTGTCCGCTGGCCGCTTATTGCGACTCGCAGCGCCGGTTTCTGTGCCCGGTGAGCTTCGGACCGTGGGGCAGTGTATTTCCAAACTGTCCGTGCCTGTGCACGCGGGGGGTGCGGGTGAGACTCCTGTCACCCGAGCGTCCTTGGAGCGACCTTTACAGTCCGCAGTCCTCGACCCGGCGCTCCCACGCTCTCGGTTAGTGGTGCGCAGATCCAGCGGTGCGCCGGCAACCGACTGTTGGTCACCGTTCATGGTCATGATCCTCGGCATCAACCGGGGACGAGGCGCTCCGGATCGGAAGAAGTTTCAGGTGTATGCGCGTAACCCTCTCAACGTTCAATGACAGTTTGCTGGGATCAGTCCACCCAAAGTGGCCAAGTGCGCTTCTCCCATCCCCATGAAATCAAATGGGCAGCGATCAAAGCATCACTCTGTTTCCTTTTGTGTCACTGGTGTGTTTTAGATACGCGTTCAAAGTAATTGACTCTTCATGCAAACAGGCTATTTTTCGAAGAACAGCCGATAGAAGTTTGGTGTAGATCATGTGTGTGTCCCAGTCCACATACAGTAGACTACAACTGCAGGTAGCTGTTTCATCTTCTTTTAAAGGGAAAGTACCCGTTAAAACGAAACAAAGCGATACCAGGGCAAATTAACTGAGCAAGGGAGGAAAAGAGAAAACGTTGAATTCATAATAATTTCTGCATTTCCGACCTCTCTGACATCTGTCTGTTTTGCATGCAAGTTCAAAACATCTAATACTGAATTTCTCAAGAAGTTCAAGAAGTTCAAGGATCGATGCTTTTCATGGTTCGCGTGCTTGGGTTGTGCACGTAACTGCAGAATGTGAATAAGGCTCTGGGCCATTGGCAGCTGGTTACCCCAACTGCTTTTTAATGCACTCTTAATAGTTAGGCTAAAGGTGCAATATGTAATACATTTACTGTATTAAATCCAAAAATGACTGCAATATCCTATGTCATCAGATATTAAGGAAACATGTTAAGCTGAATTACTATTTTTTTCTGACAACAATGCTAAAGTCAGTATTTTCTTCTTTTGACATTTTTGTGTTTGTGTTTGTGTTTCTGTGTGTGTGGCCAGGTTGACAGATATACCTGTAAAAACGCAAACCCAGCTAAAGTAACAATATGAAAAGTGTATTTTGCAGGTAGTATAGCTAAGGTATTCAACTTGCAAATGTCTTCAAATGTATTGCCTTTTTCTTTATTGCAATAGTCAAAAGTCTAACCAACTGTCCCACTTTATAGATGAGAATACAACAAGTTAAGACCGACTTTAACATGCAATCTGCTGAATGATATACTTTTATTATGAAACTATGACCATTGTTATGTATTATTGTCAGATCAATGTAAAAATAGAAAAAGACTACCAAAAACAGAAAGGCTTTGAAAGGTAAACTTCCTTTCTGAACTTTTCTGTGCCCTCATAGCCTACTGATGTCATGGAAGGTATTTTTTTTAATGTTATTGTGTTCATGTTTCAGTGCCTCAAGTGAGCAGACATGTGGATTTCCACACCTCTGTCTCATTACAGTAGGCTTTAGAACAAACACTATTGTCTCAGTTGTGGTACAATACAGCTGATTGTATTCTTCTATAAATGACCAGGCTGAAATAATAGTTTTTGGTAATAACCATAGACTGTATATTAACAGTCTATGGTAATAACATGCTGGACTCACAAATGCTCCATTTTCTTTATCTCTGCAAATATCGGAACTCATAACATTGTAAATCAACATGATGTGAAAGCTCAAGTAAGCATTATACTTATTTCTAGATTGTTTAGCACCCTGGTTTGGATTTTGCAACTTGCATCAGATGCACAGGGTCAGTCAGTTATCTGTTGCCTTAGGTTGGTCATATGTCACCAGACTCAGAGCAGAACTTGAACTCCAGGAATAAGGAGAATAAAGGGAGAATTTAGAGAGAAGATGCCCTATTCAAACTGACTGACTTGATGGCATATCACAGCTGCCCTGCAGTGGCCACATTACCTGATCACAATCCCTCATACAAACCATAAATGTGCGTACTCAAGCATGCATATGCACCCACACACACATCACACCTCATCTCCTTGTCTTCAATCTTATCCAACCCCACCCGCAGACCGGGCTCTGATTACCAGGGTCAATTTGGGACTTTCCTCTTTCTACTGAAGTGTGGAGCTGGCAACGGAAAGTCAAGCTTGGTGTCTAAAGTCCCTAAAAAACCCTGACACTATACACTAACGTGCTTTGCAGCTGTCAAGGCACTCAACCATTATGGTTTCCTCTGGCATTAAGTATAATTGTTTGTGAAAAACACAGGCTTACCTCTTTAACAGACAGTCTCATCCTGAACACACTTGACAGAGCTCATTGCTTACACTGCAGCATGATGAATGCAGAGAGTAGCCATCCGTGGCTTAGATCACTAGGTAACACAAGGCCCTCTTGTGCCAGAAGAGGAAAAGTGCAACTAGACTCTGAGCATTTAGAACTACATCTCCAAAGAATGAAACTACATTTGAACAAGATTGTACAAACTACTATTGTCGTTGTCTGCTGAGTAAGTGCTGTTGCAGCATGCACAACTGGAGAAAATCTAAATCAAGTACTTTTGTTTAGTCATAAGATGTTAAAGTATTTTTAAAGCAAGTATATGCTTGTCAGTTAAGGTAAATTAAGCTGGAAAATTCTGGACATTTAAAGCAATAGTGCGTAGTTTCTGTCGCCCCCATGAGGAATTCTAAGTAATGACAACAACACTGTTGTTGCATCCACATGACACAAGCCTTCGGTCATTGTGCACGCGCCCCCGCCCCTCCTCCACGCAATTTCTAGTAGCCAAGGAGGACACGGAGGATTAAAAAAACATGATGGACTCTTCAGAAGAGGTTATTATCTTCACTTAAGTTTCTGCGCGCAAAAGTCGCCGGACGACAACAATTTCTAAACACAGCCATGCTGAGAAATACAGAGAGTGTTTTGTAAAGCTGATAGTCTTGTTTAGCTTTGTAGCAACTCATTTGGCAAAGCTAAATGAGTTAATTAATATAAAAAAAAAGTTACGCACTAAAGCTTTAAATGGGTAAAACAATCAGATTTCAGTGACAATACTGAACTTGGTGAGCAGTGTCTGAGATAGTGTCTCCCTCTTGTGGACGCTGAAGCAGAGGTTGTTAGTTTTCCCACTCTAGTGGTGCAGATTTTGTGATGTTTAGGATGCAAGAAATACTCATTAGAAATGTAACCCTTTATTAAATTGTTTAAAAATTAATAATGTATCCATTGCAATGTTGAAAACACCTGGTGAGGTTTACAGGCCTACCACATATATAATACAACAATACAAAAATACAAAATATGTCCTATTATATTTTATTTTTAAAAGAATATGCCATAATTCATTAAGTTCATACATATCAGTTCAATATGTAGGCCTAGTATGTGTGGTAAATAAAGGTTTTAGGTAAATTTTTGTTATTATTTTAGGTTAAGTGAAGGGTGAGAGCTTCACTGGCTGCTAATAGAGACAACACATATTCTTCAGCTTTCTTATCTGTCTTTTATACTTCAGTGGATATAAAGGATAGATAGAACAGCAACTTTTTTTCTTTCATTATTATAGTTATGCACACATTCTAAATTTACTGAAATTAAAGTTGACCTGATGATGGCACTAAAAGAAAAGTTGTTTACAAATTGCTGTTTAAAGAGGGATGGTAGAAGATATTTGAGGAGACATCCAGCTACAGGTAAGAGGGACCCTGACACACATCTATGAACAAGAGAAGCACGTGTCCATGGGAAATTTAATTTTAAAACAGATGCTTGTTTGAAAATATTCACAACAAAATGTATCTTCTTTGCTTGAAGCGTTTCATTTCAAAACACAATACATCTTGTATAAATCCTTCATGAAAGGCTTCATTCATTCGTGATTACGCCCTTTGTTCTCTGTCATCATTAAAATAACTCATACTTATCTTACACAGTAATCAGTCATTTCACAAGAGCCATGTACTGTCACGTATCATTGTAAATTGAATATATTTTGGTTTTTGGACTGTTGGTCGGAAAAAAACAAGACATCTGAAGACATCATCTTGATTTTGGGTTCTGTTAGCGTGTTATCATGCTAACATTTGCTAATTAGCACTAAAGACAAAGTACAACTGAGACTGAAGGGAAAGTCATTTGTTTTTTCAGGTGTTTGATTAGAAACCAAAACACTGGAGTAATAAACATTTTGACCTGATGATGGCGATAAAAGAAAGCGTCCTGAGAGGGACATGATGTGTGTATTAAATTGAATGCCAATCCAGTCAATAGTTAAGACATTTCACTCAAAACCACAAATGTCAACCTCGTGAGGGCACTGTAGGAAAAGTCAGAGGATCACCAAAGTCATTAGGATTCATCCTCCGTTCCATGAATGTCTGTACACAATTTTGTGGCAATCAATCCAACAGTTTTAAAAATATTTCAGTATGAACCAAAGTGGTGGATGTACCTGACAAACAAAACTTTGACCTTTGCTTTGAATATGCAGGCATCCTGTCTGTAAGTAGTGGCACAATGCTTTCATTCTTAGTAAATATATATTTGTTGAGGTCACAATCTCTTTCTTTCTCTCTCTCTCTCTCTCTCTCTCTCTCTCTCTCTCTCTCTCTCTCTCTCTCTGCTTGCCTGCCTGAGCAATAGAGCAAAGAGAACAAACCTGTTTGGCTGGCTGCAACCAGGAAACCAATCAAAGGGTGCACCAAGAAAAGACACAGAGAGAGAGAGAGAGAGAGAGTTACATCAAGAAAAAGAAAACAAAAAAGCAGCAGCAACGTTTCAGCCAATGACATGTTTCCGCTGTGCTGTGCTGTGAGTAGATGTCTCTGCTCTGCTGACCCTGACAGCATGGGACTGCTCTACTGATGAGATGTGTGATCTTATTGGTAAGTGTGCTAGATAAGGGGTAAGAAAGGCGACATGTGTTAGGGTGGAGAGAGTTGAGATCGTAGAAGTTGAAACTGTTTCAGTGGTTTAGTATCAGTGTCAAGCCTTCCCTTCCTTTGTTTTTTGTTCACTCTTTTGGCCTCTTGTGATGCATTGTTCGTGTTGTAAAAATCTTCAAAAGACAGCCTCTGTATAACAGAGATTGTATTTTTGTATTTTTCTGAAGATCTGACTGAGAAGGCTACAAACGGAACCGAGTGGCTGTTTTGGGAGGAAATGCTAAGCTTCATGTGCATTTTAGAAGATGTTGTAATTGAACCTGCTACCGTTTGTTGGAAAATGTAATGCTGTTGGATTATCTTATGAATCAAGGATAGATGCTGTTTGGGGTGACTATGATGTGTGCTTTTCCAATGAAGCTGGGAACTCACAAAAATCATTGTAAGGACAATAAATGCCAACTTAAACACATTTAAAAATTTGAGCCAGTATGAATAGCTTCTCCTATTTTTGCTCATAAACATTTACATATTCAAAATAGAGTTTTCATATCTGTTAAAAACAGTAGGACATTATTGTCACACCCACACACATGTAGCCAGACTGACATTTAAGGTCAATTTTGATTTGTGACATAACTTCACAACAGCGGAATGATGGCAGCAGCTGGTTCAGGGGTCTCCTTGAGCCCAAAATCAAGCTCCCAGCCCCCTACCAGTGGAGACCGGCGGCTAGTGGACAAGGCCCTCAGAAGACTGGATAAGCTCCGGGAGCTGTGCACTCACCCCCGGCTGGGCCTGAGGAACAGTCCACCATACCTGCCAGACCTGGTATCTGAGACAGCAACACTGCTTATGGATGTCTGGGAGCCCTACCGAAGCCCCAAGGCAGCAGGCGGACAGGTGCCCAGAGGAGACGAGGCCAAATACCTGAGGATCCACATCAGAAACCTGCTGGATAAGACGGACAGGGCTTTGCTGCTGTTCAAAGAGGGACGGGAGAAGATATTTGAGGAGACATCCAGCTACAGGTAAGAAGGCCCCTGGCTGACACACAGAAAGAAATGTATGATGTGTTTCTTTCTAAAATGCAACATATCTTATTTTATTTTTTATTTAAATCCTTTAATGAAATGCTTCTTTCATTCATTTATGATTACATCCTTTGTCCTGTCATTTTATAAGTACTGTCACGTGTTCAAACGTGACCAAAAAAGCAATTCACCTTTTAACATTAATCAACAAATATTTTGACAATCAATTAATCATTTCAGTCATTTATCTAACTAAAAATGCCAAACTGTGCTGCTTCAAGCTTCTTAAATATGGGAATTTGCAGTTTTTATGTGATTTGTATCATTGTATATTGATTGATTGATTGTTTTTTGACTGTTGGTTGGAAAAAAACAAGACATCTAAAGACATCATCTTGGGCATTTTTTTTAACTGTTTTTGGACTGTTTTTGGACACACGATAATTACAATGATTATTAAATGCAACTCCAAAAGTTTCACATATCAGTATCAGAATCAGAATCAGGAATACTTTAATAATCCCAGGGGGAAATTATTTTCATTACCACTCCAAGTATACAAACAATAAAAAACATATATTATCAATACTTTAAACATATATAATAAAAACAAATATACAGTAATAATATATAAATATGAAATGTATAGCGTTAATGCAAATAGTGCAATAAAAAAGAGAAATGATTGTCTATGTTGAGATATATATATATTGAGTGAAGTTAAAGCAACTTAGTTCACACAAATGAAAAAGACAAACAAACATATTTTCTCACTTTCATGTAACACTATTTAGCCATTTTTGTTTTGTTGCTCAGGTTTTGAGATATCCGTCTCTGATTTCTGCCGCCATACTACAATAGTTTCAATAAACACAACACTCACAGCATTAAAACAATATAATTAAAAGTTCAAGAAAAGGTTTGCCCCGTAACTCTGAATAATTACTCTGTGGATTATCCAGAGTAACGGGGGAAAGACTACCCAAACCTAAACAAATAAAACCCAAAATATCTGCGTGGCAGGTGCCACCCGAGGTAACTGACCATTGAAGGATGTGTTATGCTTGCCATTTTCTTCCCTACTCAACAAGATGATGTTCTCAAAATGAGGAATATTATCTTTTTCCAGATGTATTCCTCTTTGTAACCTGATCTTCTGTAAATACACTGACGGCGGGATCAGAAAGAGGCCACACATCCCTCAAATCTTTATCCGGTTCCTTGGGACCGGGCCTTGGGCTCTTTACTCAGCTCATGCTCTTTAAAAAAGTACAATAATCCAAAAGTAGTCTTCTGTATTTGCATGACTAAGAGAAAGAGTTATAACCTAATACTAGCCAGTTATGATAGAGGCTGTGGCCCTTCCTTGAAAACTAAATTAAATGAACTGAAATAACTCTGTTACACCATCTATAGAAGCTACAGTTTAATAAAATAACTTCCCCAATTCCCACAAGTCAAATATAGACGTCATTGTGCGCCAGAGAAAGAAAAATGACCACGTTCACTAAGTTTGCTGTTTGGCTAAAGTGGATGTTTTGGAACAGCTTAAAGAGAGTGACATTTGGAGTTTGGACTGCGTCTGCTTCTTCTGTTGAGACTACTAATGACGGAGGTGGGAAAAGGGCCAAACCTGCGTCTTTGTGATGCTAATGCACAGAAAAACTGTTGGCAAAAGCAACTACAGTTTGTGAGCAGCTTTGGAGAGCGACTGTCTGGCCTTGAACAGACAATTTTTTTGTCTGTTTATGTCCATACAGTTGTATCCATAGGGTATACACAGATATCCTCTGCTTTTACTGTATCTTCTAACCTGCATGTGCCCTAAATTCAGGACTGGATGAGCACTCAACTACTCTGCTGTATTTACTGCAAATATATCCCGACACTACACAACATACAGTATAAGAGGGACCTGGAGCACATGGTTATAAGTAAAGCTTTTACTGTAATAAAGGGCAGCATCAAAAGTTTTAACAACCAACATGTCAGAGTAGAAAGTCTTTATTCTAGTTTTTACTCGGATGAAGACTGTTTGTTGCTATCGATCTATCCGTCTATCCATCTATCCATCTATCCATCTATCATTGGCAATTTTAAACCCTTTTAAAAAAAAAGTTTGCGAACTTTTCTATTTATCTATCTCTTATCTATCTATCTATCTATCTATATCTATTTATCTATCCTGACATTTTGACTCTACTCTACAACATTAAATGTATGCCATTTTTACATACACCAGCTTTTATGAAAGATTTTATTTCAGCAGAATCTGAAAACCATATAAAGCCATATTAAAAGGTTTATTGCATCATCTTGCACACAGATGGCATTCTCACCACAGCTAGGTCTGCATGGGCAGTCATGTGGCAAATTTACATAGTGTTATGTGTAATGTGGCTCAGATGTCAGGGCAAATTCTGTAAATATCATATTTGGTGTTTTTTAGAACGCCATAATGTCCTCTTTTTTTGCAGCTTATTATCCCACAGACATAACAGAGTAAGCTGTAGGTACGTTGTCTATTTCTAATAACATTGACTGTTGGATGGCTAAAATAAAAGTCTCCCTTTTTTTCAGTAGCAAGTGAAATGTTTATCATGTGAAGCTTACAACAGAACTGAAGTAAGAGACGGTGGAGGCGACAAACAGAAACAGACAGTGAAATGTTCTAGCTGCTGGATTTATGCAAATGTCTAAAGCGTACAACTAGAACTGTAAGCAGAAACAACACAAGAAACATGCATACATGTATTGATATCAATTATGTAATAGATCAGTTCATTTCTAATTAAAGATGAAAATGTGTGTTATACATTTCACATGAAAAAAATTTACTTGCCATGCCCTACAGCGCTTAATTTTGGCAGACAAATATTTGATCAGCATTTAATTTTTCAGAGTACTCATTGTGATCAGGGTGTGGTTTTCGAATGTGTAATTTCAATTAAAATGTGTAATCACAACGTTTTAGCAAACAAACACTGATAATAGATCTTTTTAGATTTTAGAATGCAGAACTGATTTGAATTTAGAAAATATGAGAATTAATACGAGGGTCACTCTTAGATAGTTTTAAGTTCTGGGTCTGGAAGTTTCAAAGCTAACATGTATTACATTCTCCATAGTGCATCTGAAAATATATAAAGAGGCTTTCACTGATGTATGAAGGTGCACGGCTCTATTAAGTTAGAATGGACTGAAATGTCTTCTTCCATCAGGTGCTGGTAGAGTGCAGGAGTTCAAACGTGACTCAAAGATCTTATAAAGTTATTCTCTGATTCTGTATTAGACAAAAAATATTTGAAGCGATCAATGCATTTCACATAGAGCTTCTTCGGCTACACTGGTCAAGCTAATGAGCAGTATTCAGTCTCTAACAGAGACACAATTACACTAAATGACAATCAACCAAACAAAAGGATTAGCGTAAGGCAATGCATTGTCCAGACTGCTGCATTACTGTGAATAACATTTGGTGTGTTAACCTGAGGCACTGTGACTTACACATTTCCTCCCATGTTACTCTCACCTCATCATCACCATAGAGGGTTTCCTTTCCTCATTGAGGTGGAAAGTTTATGACCACCACCCACACGATCAAATGCCTGGACAGATCTGCAAAAGATTTCCAGCGTTGCAACAATGTCTTACAAAAGAGGCGATATGGTTTTATAAAGGTGAAAACTAATGGGTTGGATTTTTATGTATTTTTGATCACTTAATGTGAAATATGGTGGAGAAATTTGATATAGTCAAGTTTATGAAAAACAAAAAAATCCTCCCGCACTGGAAAACATATTTGGGTTATTACGTTTGAACTACACAGAGCAGAATGGACTCTTCAGTGAAGCAGGAGAAGTATTATGTAAAATACATGTTCAGAAAGGATCTTCAAAGAAAATAATTTAGAGTTTATTTTTACTCTTTCCTGTTCGACGTCATACAAAAGTGTTATTGTTGTCAAAGAATGTCTTCTGCTGGTGTTACAGTAGATTCAATTTTGAATGCAGCGTTTTGGTTGTTTTACAGTAATCTATTTTGAGTCTGAAATTGCACCAAGCTGCAAAAGAGGTTGAGAGACATGTTTAAAGGGTATTTTACTGTAAAAAGTAAACTCAGAGTGAGAAATGTGCATAAACAAATGACAAAATATTTAAATCTAATTTATTGAATTACCCTAGAATAGTCGAGAAAGAGAGTACTGCACATACTGATAAAGACTGACCTTGAGTGACACACTGGCCACTGGAACATTCTGTGGTATTTACAGACAAGCATGCAGCAGAGAGCATCCTGTTTGCTCGCTGGACTACCTGTGTGTGTGTGTGTGTGTGTGTGTGTGTGTGTGTGTGTGTGTGTGTGTGTGTGTGTGTGTGTGTGTGTGTGTGTGTGTGTGTGTGTGTGTGTGTGTGTGTGTGTGTGTGTGTGTCTATGGAAAGTATCAGCATGCTTGTACCAACTGAAAAGAAGCAATAGCGTATCACATGTACAAAAGTTAGAGCTATGTTTCCCTAAAAAAAAAAGGTGGCTGCAGAATTTATTTATTTTTTCTTTCCATTTTTCACTCAATCGATTCATAGCCAACTCCAACTGTTTACCACAGTTGTCATTGCTGAACATGCTTGCATGCTGGTTTGATACCAATGACTTCACACACCTACACTGCGGCCCTTATAGTGACACATCATGTAATAATTACTTAAAACTTAAAGAAAACAAATGTATTATTTATATATATATTTATATATATTTGTACAAGCATATTTTTTTCAACACCACAGGGCCAGTAAAGACTGACAAGTCCAAGCAAAGTAAAGCTATTTCTATTTCTGAATCTGCAACTGAAAGTCTGCTGTTCTCATTCTCAGGAGGAACTTGACTAAACTGTCGTTGCTGTTCAGCCACATGCTCTGGGAGCTGAGGGCCATGTTTCCAGGGGGCGGTTTTCAGGGTGACACCTACAGGGTGACTAAGACTGAGGCTGCGGCCTTTTGGATGCAATCATTTGGAAATAAGTGAGTTTGGGGAATTTCTTTTATTGTAGTTGGCACATTGTGTGTCCATGTTTGCTACATGTTAATAATGTGTTCTGACAGGTGTATAGTGCAGTGGAATAGATTCAAAGAGCAGCTGCAGAGTGTACATGCATTTGAGGAAGGGATGGAGTCCATGGCTCTGAAGTCAACTATAGATCTCACCTGTAATGACCACATCTCTGTGTTTGAGTTTGACATCTTCACCAGACTGTTTCAGGTAAGGTGAAATATTCCAGTAAAAAGTAATACACTGATTTCTTAAAGGAATAGTTTGGTAAATCTGCTCAGTCGCTTTCTTGCTAAGAGTTAGATGAGAAGATAGATACCTCTCTCATATCTGTACACTAAATATGAAGCTACAGCTGGTTAGCTTAGTTTAGCATAAAGACGGGAAACAAGGGGGAAACAAACAGCTAGCCTTGTTCTGTCCAAAGGGAACAAAAAAGATTTACCTACCGGCGCCTCTAAAGATCACAACTGAAAATGTTATGTATTATTTGTTTAATCAGAGCACTAATGTAAGTGTAAAAGCAAGTTTCCAGGGGGTTATGAGCCAGACTATTTCTTGACTAGACACAGTGCTTTCACTTGTTGCCTGGAAACCTTGATGACAAGACTCCAGGAAGTCACTGCTCCCGGCCAAGAAACATTCGAGGCACATAATCCCTCCAAAAACCACAACTTTCACAACTTCAGTTTTTGTACGATTCTTTGTATGAACAAACAATATATAATGTGTTAATGTGTGAGTTTAGGAGGCAGATTGATTTACCTTTAACCTTTAGCCAGGCTAGCAGCTGTTTCTCCCTGTTTCCAGTCTTTATACTGAGCTAAATTAACTAGCTGCTGGTTGTAGCTTTATATTTAGTGTACAGACATTAGATAGGCATCTTCTGATCTACAGCAATCCTTGGCAAGACAATTATTATTTAATAATAATAATAATAATAAGTATTTCCCAAATGTTGAACTATTCCCTTAATGATGTTCACATCCTTAGTCTCCTCTTTGATTCTCTCCTCTCATTTCAGCCCTGGAGGTCACTCATAACGAACTGGAACCAGCTTGCAGTGACTCATCCAGGCTACATGGCCTTCCTCACCTATGACCAGGTTATAGCTCGTCTGGAACACTACCTGCATAGACCTGGGAGGTGAGGACGAGCACAGCAACGAGCTCTGACTAATGCACTTCGCAGAGAAGCTAAACTCAAAATAGTACTGAGGAGATTGTTGAGAACTTGAGTTCAAATCTGGATCTGATCTAAGTTGTAAGGAGTGAGGAACATAGAACTACAGCACTCCAACTTTAAGTACCTGGCTATCCATTACAAACAATTTAGAAAAATTGGCCAGGGGAAAGAGGCTTCATTTATAACTTTTTAATCTATTTTGAAGTATTTCTTTTCCTCTTGAGTTTTTGGCATAATTATATTTAATAATTCAAACTCAAGTTTTCCAGCTTTCTGTCTTTAATTCAAGGAATGTTGTACTTGCTATGTTAAGTACAGCTCCATGACAATAAGCATGGCCTATTCTGTAACGTCAATATTATAACTGTTTTAAGAATGAGAGGAAGTTTATTGGAATGAATTGCATAAATACATAAAATAAGAACTAAATGCAGTCAAAAGCAATTATATTGCTAAGTGTGATTTACCAGTGTGATCTCTTTCCCTCCAAGCTATATCTTCCGTCTTAGTTGCACAAGAATGGGCCAGTGGGCTATTGGCCATGTTACAAGAGAAGGTGGCATCGTCCAGACCATCCCCCAGAATACACCGCTCTACCAGGCACTCATTCAGGGCTTCAAGGAAAGCTGGTTAGGACAAACACACTCAGCTCTCAAGTTAATTTAGTTATTTGCTTGTGTCTTTTCTCTAAGCGCTGTTTGTTTGTGTGCCTGCAGCTACCTGTACCCAGATGGCCGTGATGTGAACCCCGACCTGACAAGCTTGTGTGAACCGGCCCAGAAGGGCAAAGTCAAAGTTACAGAAGTAAGTGGATGTACCACCTACCTCTTTACGAATTCATCAAACTGCTCTTGATGTATCAAACTAAAAGCTTCCTGAGACTTCACCAAGACAAAACATAGATCATATCCTGAGACGTTCTCTTATCGTTTTCTATCTTGTCTCTCTGTCTATCCACCAACACCGCCACTGTTAACGGCCAACAGGAGCAGTATGAGCTTTACTGTGATATCGGCAGCACATTCCAGCTGTGTAAGATCTGTGCAGAGAGGGATAAGGATACTCGTATCCAGCCGTGTGGGCATCTCCTGTGCAAACGCTGCCTCACAGGCTGGCAGGTATGAACCCCCATCCACTTACTCATTGTGGCCTAACTGTACAGTGTATAAACACATGATTATCTTCAGCCAACCCATGGTTAATACTGACATCCTAAACCGAGGCAGAGTGTTACCGTAACCGTTTTGTGTGTTCAGTGGAGCGAAACAGTCAGTGTCAAAAATATGCTTGTGTTTAACAAAGCGTGTGAGTGATGGTACTCACATGCTTTGTTATATAACCCTCACAAATCAATGGCATGTAATTTATTCATTTGAAACCAATGACCTCACATTTCTCAGTATCTCCACATACAATGGCTGAAATGAGGAATTCCTGACATTCTTTTTTATCTGTGCAAAGCTTTCCTCCAATAAAATAAAAAAAACTTAAAACTGCAGTGTTAAAAACACTATGAACTAAAGCTGATTCTGCCATGCCATAGCAAGATATGCAGAAGCTCATATAGTGGTCTACCAATGAAATTAATTACATTTGATCATTTTAGATGCTACATAAATCCCAAAAGTCTCTCTGTCATGTGGATAGCATGTCCTGCAACATAGCTCCTCCGACTTTCTACTTCCTCTTTTAATCACAGAGTGACATTGAAGGCATCCAGTCAGAATTAAAGTTGCAGCTGGCAAATTCCAGCTGCATGCTTTACTACTATTTATTTCAGTCAGCTAGCCAGTAGCCTCCCATCTGTTCTGGAGGTGTTTAAGTCTTTGCAAAGGTGCAGAGCAGCATATCCTGACATTTGGGCTGATGACTTCCTGTGTGATCACAGGCTGACATCCTCCTCAAACTGCATCGGTCACACTCACTTTGAGCAAAAGTATGTGTGAGAGTAAAGGGGGGACGGGAGGAGGGAGAGAGACAGACCGATGGACAGGAAAAGAAAACTAGATATGCTTCATGGATGTCAGATCACAATGGAAAAGTTGTAAGTTAGTCTAGACTGTGGTCAACCAAACTTCCTCATCAATAGTGAGTTTACATACAATACAAGGACAGACAGTTAATCTCTGAAGTAACTAAATCACAATTTCAAAGGCCCACATTTGCAGCTGAATACCAAAAGTTACCTAAAGAAAACCAAAGTTACCAAGTTAACCAAAGTTTAAAATAGGCCAAATAATAGTTGTCCAAATTGCAGTTATATCAGTCAGACAAACTTAGATAAGGGGAGCAATCTGAAAAATCATGTCAAATACATGGACAGACTGCATCTGCAAAGGTCGGTGGTCACGCGTTAAAAAAAAGAAAAAAGAAAGAAAAAAAAAAAGTCATAACGTAAACGTCATAACCGCAATCTACCAAACTGAACCTGGTATTTTCCACCTCCTTCATCTTTCGAAAAACTGGTGGCTTTATTCTTTGAAAACAAGTCCAACCTAGTCCACTACATACACTTCAAAAGAAAGCTGCTCTTAAGACAATGTGTGACAATCCAATCCAACTTTATTTGTTAAGCGCTTTAAAACAACCAAAGTTGACCAAAGTGCTGTACAGAAGAATAAATAAGACATCATAAATAAAATACATAACAATATGACATGAATAAAAATAATAGCTGCGCAATGAAAAGAAATCAATCTAAATAATTAAAAGAAGTAAATTAAGTCAGCATCTTACTAGGTGTCAAAGGCCACATAGAAGAGATGGGTTTTAAGACGGGATTTAAAAACAGACAAAGAAGAGGCCTGTTTAACGTGCAGAGGCAGATCATTCCATAATTTAGGAGCCAACACAGCAAAGGCACGGTCTCCTCTGAGCTTCCGCTTAGTTTTAGGCACACTCAGGAGCAGCTGATCTTCTGAACTGAGAGAGTGAGTGGGGATATAAACAATAGACAATGGGTCTCTACATTCATATAGCGTTTCCATTACTCTGCCCATGACCTGCTGTGATAACTATCTAGCAGAAGTCAGCTGGCCACACCTGCCCATACTGTCGCTGTGACATCAGAGGAACAGAGTCCATCCTCGTCGAGCCCTACCTGCCTGGCAGCGGTAAGTGGGAGGAGGAGGATGAGGACGATGTGGAGGAGGAAGAGGACCATGAGGACATCGAACTGATAGTAAAGGAATTGGCTGCCCTGAGGAAGGTGTGTGAATACATTTCTTTGTACTGTATGATCATTTGTTTTGTTTAATTTCAGCCACGCTAGCAGATGGCAATGTCAGTCTGTCAGTCGGTAAACCACTTTGGTCTAGACTGAATGGATTCCCATGAAATTTGGTGGAGTTATTTGTGGTTTTCAGAGGATGAATCCTACAGACTTTATTGACCCACTGACTTTTCCTCTAGCACCACCATGAGGTTGACATTTGTGGTTTTGAGTGAAAAGTCCCAACAACCATTGGATGGATTGCCATGAAATGTGGTACAAACATTCATGTCCCCTATGTAATAACCGTTTTGGTCCTTTTCATCTAGCACCATCACCAAGTCAACATTTTAACTTGTCCAATACTTTGGTTTATGACCAAATACCTGCAAAAATAATGACATTCCTATCAGGCTCACCTGTTCTTTGTTTTCTGTCACTTAGCAGATGCTGAAATGCTAATGTGCTAAACTAAGATGGTAAATCCAGTCAACATTACCTGTTAAACATTACCTTGTTAGAATTGTCATTTTGAGCATATGTACATTAGCATTTAGCCCAACGTTTGTCTCTGTCTGCAACTCATTCAGTCTATAAGTACATGCTTGTAGTTCAGTAATTTAGCAGGAATTGTATCTGTTTGCTACCAGCCTAATCAATGGAAGTACATTTCCAGTATAAAGCCTGACATCAAGTGCATGGTTCACGCGCCGGATGCCCCTCACCTTCCGCGCTCCGTGTGTTGCCGTTCTTAAAATCCCTTCGATAAGGGAAACAACAACAGACTTCGAACTAGCAAACCACATGCTGAAAATAGCAAGTTTTGAAGAAAATTAGGATTGTGCATTAAGACAGGCCTGCTTGGTTCTTTCGGGGAATGATTATAAAGATTTACAAAGAATATGTTTACGGCATTTACCATCTAACTGGGACGTTTTGGGATAGATTGGCAGGGATTGCTGTGGACGAAGTACACACGGCGATACACTGGTAAGAGCAAATTATGTTTAACCATGCATCCAGCTCATTTAAATAGCTCACGTTACTGTATTGTGTGAACAGTTAACTTCATTTAATATTTTATGTGGCATTTTATTTTGCGGGGTGCAAATGTGCCACCAAAACAAGTTCCTTCCCGAGACCATTTTGCAGAGGCACCATCGCTGCGTCTGGAACTGGAAAGAAATGCAAACAACCAAGAATGTATCTGTGGTGTAGCCAGACCTTACTCCACAGCGCTGTGGAGATAGGTCTAGCAATGCAAGACTTGTTTGCAACATGCAACTCCTTCAGGTTTCTTGTCAAGTAATGCTCTCCAATTCAGAAGCCACATAGTCGACATTTTCTCTCAACAGTTCTCAAGTTTGGATTACCAGGTTCCCAGGTCCCACCTCAACACTCCACCTCTGCCCCCTAAAAACAGCACAACCGCATGCTGTCCATCTCCCTCCAGCCAATCCCAGACATCGACTCTGGACAAACCCTCCCACCAACGTTCAGTAAGTTCCCACAGACACTCAAGCTATTTGCACATTGTTGCTGTATTACCTCTTTTGATGATGTGATGTGTTGCATTTCTCATTTATGCACAGTTTTGCAAAGACTTACCAACTGTAATGTGAATATGTGTAGTAGCCAGGGGTGGAAGTAAAACATTACATTTACTCTCGTTACTTTAACAAAGTTTTTTGAGTATTTTTTTTTTAAATCCATCATTTTACTTGTAGTACTTAAGTATTGTTTTTATCTCAAGTAAGAAAGTACTTACCTACATCCCTCGTAGTAGCTGATGGCTGCGTAATCATTGTGACATGTTTCCTCTCTTCAGCAGGCTCACAGTGGCAATAAAGCACGTAGACGAAACAAACAAGAGACAAACATGGATAGGTGAGACACTGTTTAAAGCAGAGCAATAAAGTGGGAACGTGTGGCTGTTGTCTACATGTATATTGCAAACCTTCAGGAGACAAAATTTAAGCATGCCGCTAAAACTCTACATCTTGATATTGTAGCTTTTTATAGTCTCCTGGTAAAATCTGTTTCAGTTTTCTGTAAGGGAACTAAGAGAAGATGTTTCCACCAAGTTACTGTAACCTTTAACAAGTGTCCAACATAATGCTGGGAACACACTAGATGACTTTATATACCCAGATCAACTGTGCAAAGACTCAGCAAGCAGATTGCACTGATTGTGCACTTTGTTTTGTGGTTGTTTTATGTCTTTGTTGGTTTGATCTTGCATTGAACATTTGTTTATGCACGTCTCCATTTATTTGTTTGTCTATACAATAAAAACCTTGTAATAAAAAGAATAATGCAAACAAACAAATCAGACATTCAGTTAATTATTTTCACAGCTAGACAGATATATGATTATTACAATTATTGAAAATATTTTCTTGTTTAGTTTGATCATTTAAATTCATAATTTGATTAGAATCTCTAATATTTATCAGTATAGAATATCATGCCACAGACATATAGTGTAAAGTTGATTCAGTTATTCACCTATATTTCCATTTCACATTGTTCTGTTTTAAGCAGTGCTGAATTCCTCACAGAAGCAACGTTTTCATCTTCCTCTCAGAAAGGTGGCGACAGTAAGTTATGGCATTTTATAACCTTGTATCCTAAACCGTGCACACCTACAGTGATGAAATTAAAATTAAATTAAAATGTAAAAGGTTAAAAGCCAGTGGTTCTCAGACAGTTGCTGTGCCTCCCTTAGAAAACAATAAAACAAATGGCAAGCCTCTCCAGACACAGACATTGATAGCATACTGGGAACATTAGTAACAAAGGGAGCCTGAATCCTGTTAGCCTGGCTAGCATCTTGTTATTTTATTGTCTCCAAATAAAGCATATTCAAAGATCCTTTCACAGCAGACATTTTGATATGTCATTGCAGAAAAGCACAAGTGGAACTAATAACATGAACGATTGTTTAGTTCTAGCAAGTTCCAGCAATGCAGCAAATAATAATGCAATTAGTGACACTTTTGTTTGACAGGTTGAAGTGTTTGCTCTGAAAAAAGTCTGATTAACTTTAGTTTCACTTCCAGTGTTTTACCTTCGGGTCATGACTAGGGTTGGGTATCGTTTAGATTTTTACAATTCCGATGCCGAACTAGTACTTTTAAAACGATTCCAATTCCTAAACCGATTCTTGAAAAACTGAAAAATGACATCAAAGGTTTAATATGTTTACTAGCAATCGCGTGCAGTGAATGGTTAATATGCTTTTACGTCCGTTTTGGTGAACCCAGAGGGAAAATATGGCATTTTAAAAGTAGCCTACATTTACGGTAGCTAGCTAACAGTAGACTACAGAGAAAGTGTGATATTTTTACGTCCGTTTCGGAGCGACAGAGGGAAAATATTTCAGTCGACACATTAAGTGGAACCAAAATTAGGAACCGAAATTTGCGTACTAATCCGGTCCAATTCCTACCAGTTGTGTTGG